>NW_026057581.1:23506329-23761936 GCF_023721935.1 Panthera uncia
AAAAATGTTATGTATATTGTAATACCCAGAACAACCATTTAAAAATGCAAAGATATATAGCCAAAAAGCCAAGAAATAAAGAAAAAATGAAATACTGAAAACATTTTCCAAGAGTCCAAAGAGGCCAGGAAAAGGGGAACAGAAGAACAGAAAATGGCAGAGAGAAGACAAACCAAAAACAAGTAATATTATACTTAATAAAATAAAATGACTCTCAAATGCATTATGCTAAGTGCAGAAAGCCTGACTAATGAAGTTACATACTGCATGATTCCATCTACATGACATTCTAGAAAAGGCAAAATCATAGGTATGGAGAACAGACCAGTTGTTGCTGGCAGTAGGGGAGTAGGGCAGTAGGAGGTTGGTTTGATTACAAAATGGCGAAACAAGGAAATTGTTTCAGTGTAATGGCAGCGTTCTGCACCCTCCGTATGGTGGTGATAACACAGATGTAAGCATTTTTCAAAGCTCATACATTTTGCTGTCTGTAAATTTAAACAAAATTCTGTTTTAATCCAGAGCATGTGACTGCCCAAAACTGTATGCCACTTTCTTATGGCCTGGATGTCTCCACCAGGATCCGGCTTGGGAGCTCTCTTATAAGTCAGCTATTTAAAAATTATAACACTGTATTAAACACTCATTATGTAAACAGGACAGCCCATTTGAGGGAAAAGAAATCTATTTAGCCCATTAATTAGATGGACTATATTACTGATTATTCAAGAAAACCAAATCACTCTTTCCAAACATTGTTTTGAAAAGCTACTAGCATTCCTACTTGGCATGCCAGGAAGACACTTAAGACCAGGACCTCTCCCACCTGCTGCCCTCCCAGGAACCCAGGGTGGGGAAGTGTTGCTAAGAAGGGAAGGTATTTGCACTGATGGGGCAGCTTTTCCTAAGTTGTAGTAGTTTGTTCCAAATGCCTCCAGTATGAAATAAGGAAAGCAACAAAATGTAGAGTAGAAAAATCATAGCAGGAAAAAATAAGATGTGTATATCTTCTAGATGATGTATGACAATTCACACAAGACTGTGTATGTAATAACATAGCTTGCTTTTAACAGTATCCACAATGTACTTACTCTGTAATAGTAATGCCACCCTTGGCCTGTCTTGCCATCGAGTGTTCCCTAAACAAGTTTGTGCCTTGACTTTAATGCTCTCCCTGCCCAGGCATGACTCCATCTTCAAATCTCCATGTGAAACACAGCAGAACTGCTGAATTGGCAGTGCTTGGAAATATCATTCCTGCTTGCATAATTAGAAATACACTTACATGACAAGTTGCTTCTAAAGGCCATGTGTCACCTATAGGAGTCTGCTCCATTATTTTCAGGGGGCAATTTTTAACTCAAAGGCTACTCAGGGGGGGGGGGGGGGGCTTTGTAGATGCAATTGCCACCAAGTGCCAGTGAGTAGCCAGCAGGAGTGTCCGTGACATGACTGGGAAGAGGACAGGATGATCACTCCAGCTAATGATCTGCAGTGACAAGCAGGCTGCCGTTAATTTAGAATGAGTGCTTGGACCAGCTATCAACTTAATGAAAATATCTATCGTGCCTTTAAATTTAAATATCATACCTATGATGAATTCTTAAGCAGGAATTCCTGCCAATTACTGGTTTTCCTCTATCTTCATGTTGAAAAACAGACTAGACTGTTGTGACAGCCATAGCTGAGACGAGCTGACACTACCTTCCTTGCTCTGCCCCCATCCTCTCCCTCTGCTGGGAATTCAAGTCTTATGGGCCACCTGTGCTCCTGGTACCACCATCCCCAAGCAGCTACCCCAACTTCTTTCCACTTGATATGACTCTATTTCCATTTTCCCCACCCTTTCTTTGGCACCCTTTGGATTTTTGTCCCCTGGAAAAATTTTAAGCCCTCACCAAATGTTCCTTACCCTACTAAAATCCATCTCTGCCCTCCAGCCTCTCCATCCAAGCCCTTTTCTTATCTCTCCTCATCCTCTGGGCAGTCCGCCCTCTCCCATTAATCTTCAGCAAACAAATACTCTTCATCAATGGCTCATGCCATTAGTTCTTCTATACACCACCCAGATAACTTCTAGCCCTTTCTCCTGGGCTCTACACGGTCGTCTGCAGTGTCCAACAGGCCCCTCATCTTCAGCAGTTTCCAGGAACTCTTTGCCTGTGCCCCCCACCCACTGCCCCTCCCCAGCCTCTCCCTACCCAACCAGGTCATGTTGGTCTTTCCTCCTGGCTGCCCACTCATCCTTGTGACAAATTCCTGGTCGGCCTTTGAACCCAAGCTCGAGTCACCTCTATAAACGAAACCCCAAATATTCACTAACTTCCAGGAGGTGTGAAGACCTCACTCCTCTGTTCTATTAAACAATATGCACTTTTGTAGTATAACAATTATTGAAAAATTTTGCAATCAGTTAATGTAGTCTCTCCCGATTGACCTAGAACATACTAAAGGCATTCTTTTCCTCCTAACCTGTTCTTTTCTTCCTCTACCTCCCTCTCTTCCTTCTTCATAATGTTCTTCCATTTTAGTATTTTATTTTTATCCTTTTGTGCATAGTTCCATATCTGGCTATGAGTCCTTACTGAATGAAGAACTGACTAATTGTGGTAGGATGCAAGATGTCCAAATAATCTACCTTCATTTAACAGATGAGAAAATTCAAAGTGAAGCCCAAGGAGCGGATATGATTTCTCAGACTCACACAGCTTGTGTCACGCCAGTGCTGGAATCCAGATGCTCTGAGTCCTAGCCCTGAGGACTCTTTGTAGTGTGCTACATTTCCTCTCTGTATTTAGAGGCACTTCCTTTTTTTGATAAGTGCTTTCAATCATTAAAAATTACAAAAATTTACAGAAAGGTACATTTACTCTGTTAAAATCTTTTAGAAGACTTCTAAGAATGGTAATTGTAGCTATCATTTTTTTAAAAAAGAAAAGACATAAACCTCCCAGACACATACAACAAGGAATTATAAGAATTACAACTATATTGAAACTATGGAAATCTGTCACTTTTACCAACTTGAAAGACTATCAGCCAGAGGAAACACGGTTTGGATTCAATTCAATGCCATCTTTATTCACTGAAACACAAAAATTTTTGAATGAATCATCTGGCAGGGAGGCAGGGTGGGCAGGGAGCCACGGTAACAGGCTCTCAAGCAAAGTAAACTGGATGCCCTCTTTGAGTCTAGAACATTCTCCAGTAAGCGTCTTCACCGGGATAAGAGGGGTGGTGTGGATCAGGATGCTCCAGAGAGAGAATTACACATTAACCTATCCTAAGTGCTAAAAGAGTCCTACTAGCTCAGACTATAATTTGTAAATATGATAAAGCACAGGTAATTTACCAAACTCTTGAGGAGAATGAGCATCTAGAAAGAAGGACACTAAACTAGGCAACCAGCACAAATGGCTCCCAATTAAAAAGATTTAATGCAGAAAACAGAAGATAATCTTTTATAAATACTGAATAGTATTCATAGTCACATCTAAAGGCCCCTCTGAAAAAGAACCTACCAGAGACATTAAAAAAAAAAAATAGTTGCAGGAGGAACAATAATTAAAGAAATATATTTAAATCAAAGAACTGAGAAGCAGAAAGAATGCTGTTAAAAATAAAATTTTAGAATTGGTAAATCAGCAGAAGGAGGTCCCCCCAAGCATGATAAAATAGGAAAAGGGATTGACATTGTAAAGTGAAGAAAGTTAAAGACCTCAGAGGATAAGTTTGAGAGAGTCAATATCAGCATCATATAAATTGAAAATGTAAATACCCAATGACAAAACAATTATTAAGAAATACTAGCTGTGGGGCACTGGGTGGCTCAGTCAGTTGAGCATCTGACTCTTGATTTCATCTCAGGTCGTGATCCCTGAGTCATGGGATGAAGCTCAGCCCCTTGCTGAGCATGGAGCCTGCTTAAGATTTTCTCTCTCTCTCTCTCTCTCTCTCTCTCTCTCTCTCTCTTCCTCTGCCCCTATCCTCTGCTCATGCTCTAAAATAAAATAAAATAAAATGAAGAATTTTAAGGTATAGAATTTGTCACAGTAATAACAATCTTTCATGGCAATTCTGTAAATTTGTGTGAATTCATAAATTAGACATGGGATGAGAACCTGGGTGGCTCAGTCAGTTGAGCATCTGACTCTTGATTTCAGCTCAGGTTATGATCCCAGGGTCATGGGATCAAGCTCCGCATTGGGCTCTGCATTGAGTGGGGAACCTGCTTAAGATTCTCTCTTGCACAGAGTGCCTGTGTGGCTCAGTCGGTTAAGCATCTGACTTTGGCTCAGATCACGATTTCAGTTTGTGGATTTGAGCCCTGTGTCAGGCTCTGTGCTGACAGCTTGGAGCCTGGAGCCTACTTCAGATTCCGTCTCTCTATCTCTCTGTTCCCAAGCAAACAGACATTTAAAAATATATATAACAACAACAACAAAGATTCTCTCTCTCTCTCAAAAAAAAAAAAAAAAAAAAAAAAGAGTGCTACACACTCTAAAATGATTTTCTTCCCCATCCTAAATATTAAAACTACAGCAACCTTCAGTCCTCATCATTATGCCATTATGCACAATATTCCAAATTAATGAGTTTTAAACTATTTTCTGAGCAATGAATGGAAGACAGAGAAATAGGAATAAAATCCCAGATTATTCAATAAAAGATAAGGGGAATAAAAGGGAAGTAAATGCATGTTACAATTCTTGGCTATATGAAGGCTGGTGGTTATGAATAACGTTTAATTCTTAACTTTGATAGAATAATATACGGAAAGAATATGTTTGTAATAATTTAAGAGTAAGCACTTTAGAATAACATTTAGATATAGTATTTCATATCCCTAGAGCAGAAAAAAAAAGACCAAAAAAATGATAAAACAAGGAAGAGGCACGAAAGGTGAAAGGAAGAAGCAATCAGAAATCACAATGAACATAAAACATAAAATAAGATGGCAAGAGAAAGATTAAGTATATCATTCATCACAATAAATAATAATGGGCACGGATAAAATTATTCTCCTTGTTATGTCTTATATTCAAAGAAAAAAAAGAACAGATTAAATAAAAGAGCAAAAAACAGCTAAATGCTATTTTCAAGGTACTTATCTATAATAAAGGATAAAGAAAAAAGGTAGAAAATAAAGAAGCGAGCAAGAATAGATCAGAACACTGCTCACAGTGGCAAATGGCAAAAGTATTAACATCACACAGAGTGCACTCTAAGGTCAAAACATCAAATAAGGCTGAGAAGAATTTTAGTGATAAAAGGTACTATCTCTAAAGAAATTGTTACAAACACACACTAAACGATATTGTATGGAAATACTTGAAGCAGAAAACAAAACTAGGAATTCAAGTTTATTTTAACAAGATCACAATGAAATTTATAAACTGATATCATATCCAGTAGAAAAAGAATTAATATGATGAGGTCATTTGAACTGCATGATATGCTTTATTTAATGGACATACTGTTTTTGTATAAAACAGAAAATCTTTTTAAAATGCTCAACTATTTACAGAAATTGTTTATAAACTGTGCCATAAAGAAAATCTTAAGTTCATAGAGATAGATAGATGTTAGATAGAGAGATAGATATAAAACGAACATACTATATTCTCTGACAACAAAACTAAAACAAGCTGCCAAAATATAGCCCCCTCACCCAATCTAACTATCTAGAAATTGAAAAGCACTCACAAATAATTCATGAATTAAAGATGAAATAATTATAGTAACAGACTAATTAATTAGAAAAATGACCACAGAAAGAACTCTACATTTCAAAACCTATAGAATATGGTCAAAACTCTTATTAAAAAAAAGCAAAAATACTTGAAAAAGTAGTCTCCTTATTGCTAAAAGCATGGATTCTAGACTCAGGTTATACAAGTTCAAATCCCAGCTCTTCCACTTACTTAATTTGTGTGATCTTGGAATAATTATTTCACCTTGCCTCATATGTAAAATGGTAATAATAATAATAATAATAATGCCTATCGATTACGGTGTTGCAAAAATGAAATGAGGTACTCCATGTGATCTCCTTCCATAGGTGGTCTGTGGAGGAGATAATAGATGAGAGAGAAAAAGAGAAAGAGAGAGAGACAGGGGGAAAGATTGAGATTGATTGGTTGATTGACTGACTGATTGATTGATTGACAGAGATTTTAAATGTTATGGAGTGAATTTTATTGCCCCTCCCAAAATTCTTATGTTGAAGTTCTAATCCAGAATATCTCAGAATGTATTTGGAGACTGAGACTTTAAGTGGTAATTAAAGCTAAATGAGATGATGAGGGTGGGCCTTAATCCAATTTGACTGGTGACCTTATAAGAAGAAAAGTTTGGACACACAAAGAAGACCAGGTAAGAACTCAGCAACAAGGAGGCAAACTGCAGAGAGAAGACACAGAAGAAACCAACCCGCTGACACCTTGATCTTGGACTTCCAGCCTCCAGAACTGTGAGGAAATAACCTTACATTGTTTCAGTCCCCCAGCTATGGCACTTAGTTATGGCTGCCCTGTGGTGAGAGCCTCTCGCTGAACTGTGTGTGAGTCTAATGTTGAAGGTATGTGTATCTCATACAACACTGCCTCTAAAGAAACCCATTCTCCTCCCCCAGTACCCAAGTGGAAGAACAGAGATTAGATTCATCAACGGAGGGAAAACTGTGCTGAGAGCTTATGAGAGCTTATGTGCTGAGAGCTTACTCTGTACACTGCACTTTATGGTCAATTTAAGGAATTTTCAACAGCAATTTTTTAGCCTTAGGGGCTACTTTAGAGCTTAAACTTTAGCTAAGCTATCACTCCACAGGATGGCTACCACAGCCATCTCTGTTGGTGCCAACAGAGAAATGCACAAAAAGATCACCAGAAACAGAAATAAATGTGTGTGTGTGTGTGTGTGTGTGTGTGTTCACTATGTGGAGTGGGACTTCCCAGACCCACAACTCAACCCTCCTACTTGGAGTTTCCTCCTCAAAGAAGTTTACATAGAACAGGTAACAAGGCAACAAAAAATAGCTATTAGTAAATGGGGAGGAATGGAGTTGCCCCTTCTTGCCAGTACTGGGTGATCCGTAGAGTCTACTGGATGGAATCTACATAGCTCAGGTCCGCCTCAGTGACTCACAGACCTGGACCCCTTAGGACCACCTGAGAGCTGCTGACCCATCCCCAGCAATCGTGATCTATGTGGTCACAGTAGAGGCAGGGAGGTGAAGAGAAGAGAGGGAAAAGCTGGTTCATCCCAGGCTGCTACCCACAGGAGGCAGGAAGCCCAGAAGGGGAGGTGGTCTGCTAGGTGGGCTAACCCCAGCAACAAAGCAAAGGGATGATCATGCATACACTCCCCTGCCATGAAATGTCACCGCCCACCCCCCTCCATGTCTCAGGTTTCAAACCCCATCGAATCATAAACCATGATTTTTCCTCTTTGGAAGAAGAGCTACCAAAGGGAGTGAGGAGGGAGGAGACTGAATGGAAGTGAGGATATCACCCACAACAGTCCGCAGGAATTGTCATGTTGGTGAGGGAAAGGTAGGTGTCTCATAAATGATGCTGGCACAGTGGGGAAGGTGGAAAGAAAAAAATGTTAGATTTCTGCCCATCCCCAAACTTGCTACCATGAGGAAAATAAATTCCACACAGTCACAGACTTAAATATTACAAAGTGATAAACAAAATTATTTAAAATATTAAAAAAAACGCTTTAATTGTGTGAGGGGGGATTCTTTCTAAGCATGAGACAAAACCCACAAGTCATAAAAGCAAAAATTAAACTCACTGATAAGAATTACATAGCTACTTAAGTACTGAAGACTTGTAAATGAAATTAAATGCTGACAAACTAAAAAAGATTTGCAACCTGCATCACAGATGGGGGTAAGACAGTAATTTCAATATGTAAAGAATTCTTGCAAATCTATAAAGAAAAGACAAAATACTTGTTTTAATGAATAAGTAATGGGAATAGAAATGGCCAACAAGCCTATGAAAGAGTTTTCACTATAAACAAGGAAAGACAAGTGATCACAGCAGTGAAATTCATTCATCCGAATTGCTAGACAACATCAAGTACCTGTGAAGGTGTGGAAGACAGGTCTTTCGCTCCCAGTGGGAGATCAACTGGTACAAAAACAATTTGTCACTATGCATTAAAATTTAAAAGAAATTCCGTGAAAACACAGCTAGCCCAGGCACAGGGCTCAGGTTGGGAGCGACCAGAGACACCCCCAGCTACTTCCTCCACCAAGGACCTAGTCCTGAATCCCCTGAACCCTTTCACCCTCTGCCCAGGTGGGGGCAGCAGCCAAGGGGGTCTCAAGGTGGGGATATACTGGAGGAGAATATTGAAAGACCTCAGAGCCTGCACCTTCATTACCCTCCTTCCCACTTTCCCCCAAATTAGGCCTGTCCATCTTAAGGACCCATCAGCAGGGAACCAGACACTTCCCAGGGTCAAGTCCTTCGCTACCATTTTCACTGCTTGTTGCTACACCCACTGAGCAAAACCACCCATGTGGGGAAGCCATCCTGACTCAGCCAACCCACAGTCCACACCTGGAGCATAATCATCTTTGCCAAAGTAAGCAATTACCGTTTTGCTGATCATTATTAAAAATGTTATTAAAAATTCTAGCTAGTGAAACCCCTTTGGGTACCTACCCCGGAAAAAACCAACACGTGTGCAAAAGGAATTGTGTTCATCTGAGCCTTGTTCGCAATGGTGATCTATCATGAACAACCCAAATAGTCAGCTGCAGGGAGTGGGGTGCTGTGTCCATATTATAAAAGAGCATGTTGTGGTCAAAAGAATAAAGCAACCAATATGAAGTATAACCAATATTTTGAGTTCATAAATGACCTTCAGAATACTACATATAATATAATTCATTTACAAATATATGTACACACATATGTATATATGTGTATTTGTGTCTGTACGTGCCTGTATGTGTTGTTTGTATAGTATAGCCACTGAACTATGTACTTTTAAGGGAACATATGTATATGCAAGTGCACCTGGGTGGTTCAGTCGGTTAAGCCTCTGACTTCGTCTCGGGTCATGATATCATGGCTCATGAGTTTGAGTCCCATGTCCGGCTCTGCGCTGACAGCTCAGAGCCTGGAGCCTGCTTCAGATTCTGTATCTCCCCCTCTCTCTGCCTCTCCCCTACTCACACTCTGTCTCTGTCTCTCTCTCAAAATTAAATTAAAAAAGTAAAAAATATATTTTTTAAAAATCTGAAAGAACACATGCCAAGTAAGAATAGTAGTAACCTCTGGGGCACCTGGGTGGCTCAGGCTGTTGAGCATCTGTGTCTTGACGGGCTCAGGTCATGATCTCATGGTTCATGAGTTCGAGCCCTATGTCCAGCTCTATGCTGATAGCACAGAGCCTGCTTGGCATTCTCTTTCTCCCTCTCTCTCTGCCCCTCACCTGCTTATACACAAAGTCTCTCTCTCAAAATAAATAAATACACTTAAAAAATAATAATGAAAAGTTAAAAATTTAAAAAAAAGAATAGTTGTTACTTCTGAGGAAGGGGTGGATGGTCAGAATAATGTCTTAATTTCTCACGAGAAGATAGTCATTAATTTATATACATGTGTATAATATCTATACATATAGATGTATACATAACTATATATATATATATATATATATATATATATATGAAATTCATAGAATAAATAAAATTGGCCCCTAAGCTTGTGAAAAGGTGTTTGACCTCACCAATAATTAAAGAAATACACATTTTTTAAATGGCAAGGGCTATCCTTTCATTTGTCTGGCAAAGAGTAAACAGTATGAGGATTTCGGCTGTTAGAAAAGGTATGGATAAAGGAGCATGTCAGACATCCGTCACCCCACCGCACACCCCCAGCCCACTTTTTATTCCGGTCGTTGCTATAGCAACCAGCTGGGAGGTACAGCCTGATGGCTTCTGTCCTCTGTGCACGTCAGTCTCTTGCTCTCTATCCTGGCCCCACCCCAGCCCCCAGCTCGCTGGGCCATTGTGGGCATGTGAACCATACGGGAAAAGTCCGGAGATAAGGTAAAGGTCCAGAGGGGCACGTCCTGGGGGCATCCAGGGGGCACCCCTTGACAGAAGCTAACAGTACATGTTCTTGCTTCTCAGAGAACAATTCTGAGCACATTGTATACAATTCCTCTGAGGGTCCCAAGAGGGAAGTCACTCTCGAGGCCCACAGCACTGACCAGGTCACTAATTCACCCCTGCCCTGGCTTTCCCACCTTCCCTGTCAACCCTTCTTCCCACACTCCCACTCCTATTCCCTGTAATTGCTTCCCAAAGTCAACCAGCTGCACACCAGCCCCATCAGGCTCCGCCTTCTGAGGAAATGTAAGACAGTCTAGGATTTGCTGGAGGACAGGTAAATCAGCACAACATACTTGGGGACAGTTTGGTGACTCGGAGTGAAGGGTGAGCATGCACACCCCAGCTCTACAACTCTACTTCTAGACATGTATTCTGCAGCCGACTGGCAACAAGAGAAAAAAAGATACTTTCGTTCATTCATTTATGATGAATCCATGTACTGTTTGTTCATCCATTTCTGCTCATCTGCTTATTCTGTTCTGTTCCAGGCGCATGATGACTAAAGTAACCCTTACTCTCCTTCTGTTAGGAAGAGTTAGCCAGTAAGCAAAAGACAAACATAGAAATGTATCCTCACCTTCATCATTCTTAATAGGAAAGAAAAAAAATCTAAAAACAAAGTGGGGGGGGTAAATAAATTACATTGCCTCTATCCATACAACAGTTTAAGCATGATGCCATGAATAGAAACAGTTCTGAGTCCCATTAGGTAAGATGCAAACGATTTATTCAGTGAATAAAGCAGGTTGCAGAACTGCGTGTCC
Organism: Panthera uncia; assembly: GCF_023721935.1. Lineage (NCBI taxonomy): Eukaryota > Metazoa > Chordata > Mammalia > Carnivora > Felidae > Panthera > Panthera uncia. Next base: position 23,517,235 of record NW_026057581.1, read on the forward strand.
AGTGTGATCTTATTTATTTTTAAGTTTATTTATTTATTTTTAGAAAGAGGAGTGATCAGGGAAGGGGCAGAGAGAGAGGGAGAGAGAATCCCCAACCAGGCTCCACACTCAGTGCAGAACCTGATGCGGGGCTCTATCTCACGAACCATGAGATCATGACCTGAGCTGACACCAAGAGTCAGTCGCTTAACTGACTGAGTTACCCAGGTGCCCCAAGAGTGATTTTATTTTTTAATAGAGTTATTTATTTACACACATATGCTCACCCACACCCCAGGATTATACCTCAGATATTACTAATGGATTTTCCATTTTTGCCTCAGTTCATAATCCATTAGCATCCCATCTGCCTAGAGATGATTTGGGTTTGTTGCAGAGAAGATAAAAAGAGAAAAGATAGGCTCATATGCAAAATAAGCCTATGCAGCAAGACAGCTCGCAACCAGGGTATTGTCTTACAAGAGGATCTTCCGAATGTTTTCATCCCCCTTGGAGTACTCTTCTGTTGTAGAGAAGAGGTGTCTTCCCCCCGTCCCCCACGATGGCCTGAGTCCAGTGGCAAAGAAGGGTTTGCTGGAGAAGAGGAAGAGAGGAGTCTCCAGGGTCAGAAGGGCAGGTCTTACAATGTTTATTTTCTTCCATCTTGGCTTCAGCCCAGAGAGGAAGAAGTGCATTAGATAAACCAAGGCACACTGACAGGATACTGGGCTTTTGCTTCTGCTGCCTGTCCAAAACATTGAAAAGCTCTCACTGCCTAGCTGTCCCCACCAGCCACCATCAACCTGTTGGAATGGCCGGGCAAGTTGGAGGCTCTGGGCAGGCTTCAGTGTCAGTGAGCATGGACACTGGATGGACACCCAATGGCCAGCTCTGAGCCTGTCATGTCAGTGTATGGGGACCTCACAGAAGGGGGCAGGGTGAGCAGGTGAGGGGCCTGGATGGAGGACAAGACAGGGAGAGGCCCAGGGGTCTGTGGACAATGGTGGCAGGCAATTCCCTCCAGCAGCGGTGGCTAAGTGTGAGACCAGATTGTGAGTGTCATGAACCATAGAGTTCACTGAATGCCAGAGGGAAACAACAGTGGGAGCATGAGCCATTTCCAGCAGATGGCTGCTACTTTTCAAGGAGCAAGGCAGGAAGGGAGAATGAAGGGCAATCTCAAAGTCTGGACACATTTGCCTAGAGAAAGTGAAATTCTCCGAAGAACCTGTTGACATCTTCAGATCAAAATTTGAGGGGCGCCTGGGTGGCTCAGTTGGTTAAGCGTCTGACTTCGGCTCAGGTCATGACCTCACGGTTTGTGAGTCTGAGCCCCCTGTCAGGCTCTGTGGTGACAGCTCAGAGCCTGGAACCTGCTTCAGATTCTGTGTCTCCCTCTCTCTCTGCCCCTCCCCTGCTTGTGTTCTGTCTCTCTCTGTTTCTCAAAAATAAATAAATGTAAAAAAAAATTTTTTTAAAGAAATTTGAGCCACATTGGACATTAACATATATTTATAAATTAACAAATACAGTATCATTAAAAATGCTCTCCCTGCAGGCCAGTAGGTAGGGCTCAGAAGGAAGACCAGATTAGATGTCGATAAAGGCAAGAACCTAACTTTGTCTGCGCTTCTGAGCTCCAGTGTGAGTCAAGAGTCTGGGCAGATGCCCACACCTCTATTGCTGGGAAAGGGCATGGGAGAGAATCCGAAGCAGGACGGAGATCTTCCCTCCTACTTTGCATACTTTATCCATTTTAGATAATTTTACAAATCTGGAAAGGTATAAAAAGAAACACCCAACAAATATTTAGAAAGCCAGTTTCTCCCTTTCATAAAATTCCTGCATTCCATACTTCCTGGAGTGCCCTCAGTTGTCCCTGCTCTGTGCCCTTTAATTACCACCAACATTCCACTTGCAGTTTTTCTCTCAGTGACTGGTCAGACCAGAAACTGAAACTTTTGTTTTTCCTTTCTTTCTTGTTAAATTTTAGTCTCCCTTCTTGTCAAGTTTAAAAGTTTCCTTTAAAGTTTCTTTCAGGGGTGCCTGGATGGCTCAGTCAGTTAAGCATCTGACTTTGGCTCAGGTCACAATCTTAAGGTTTGTGGGTTCGAGCCCCCTGTTGAGCTTTGGGCTGACAGCTGGGAGCCTGGAACCTGCTTCCGATTCTGTGTCTCCCTCTCTCTCTGCCCCTCCCCTGCCTCTGTCTCTCTGTTTCTCAAAAATAAATAAATGTTAAAAAAAATTAAAAGTAAACAAAATACAGTTTCTTTCACTCAGAGAGAAATGATATTTAAAAGATATTCTGAGTGCACCTGCATGGCTCAGTTGGTTAAGTATCTGACTCTTGATTTCAGCTCAGGTCATGATCTCACAGTTCATGGGTTCAAGTCCCACATCAGACTCTGTGCTGGCATTGCAGAGCCTGCTTGGGATTCTCTCTCTTCCTTTCTCTCTGCCCCTTCCCTGCTTGTGCACTTCTCTGCTCTTCTCTCTCTCTCTCTCTCTCTCTCTCTCTCTCTCTCCCCTCTCTTCCTCAAATAAATAAACATTTAAAAAATAATAATTAAAATAATTAAAAATAAAAAATATTCTGGGAAAAGGGCAAAAACAAAGAAGTGGGCCACCCCAGCCTCCCTGCCCATCTGCCTTGTCCTTCCCAGCAGCCATCCAGCAGCCCATTGTTGGGTTAGGCGTTCAAGTCTTCATTTCAGCTCTGAGCCAGGTCCCCAGTCACTGCTCATCTGGGGGTTTTGGGAGTTCCCTTGGAGAATCACCCTGAATAGAGCTGAGCGGGTTTCACCCTCCCCACAATGGGCACCCAGAGGGACTGTGGAAACCTGTAGTCCTCCAGGGGAAAAAGGTGGGAAGGGAGTGGAGCCAGGAAAAAGGGAAGGAAAAGAAAGAAACATTTCTCTATCACCTTCTGTGTACAAGGTATTATGCCAGGGGAGTGCTTCGACACAATGTATCTCAGTGCCTCACTGGTTCACGTATTCATCCACTGGGCACTTCCAATGCTTTATTCATCGGACACAGATTTACTGAGCTTCTATTTCACACCAATCAGCTCTTCTAGGCTTTTCATTCTATGCACTCCACTAGATGTTATTCCAACACCTGGGGTTAGATATTAGGGAGACAAGGTACAGAAAATAAAACAACATATTTCCTCAAAAAGGCCAGGCAAGGCTTGTACACTAATACCCTGTACACTCTATAAGAAGGAGCCAAGACCAAGACCTGAGGTTGGAATGAGATCTTCCAGTCTAGCCCCTGGCTCTCCGGATTGTGCACGGACAAGTTCACCTATTACCACAGCTGGTTCGGGGCTCTGGATTCCCCAGATACAGTTAAAATGGAAGCCTGTAACACAGCCCCCGTTATGAAACACACACACCCCCCAAAAAAACGAATATTAACATGTCACCTTTCCATGGTGGCTGACCTCAGGAGTCTCATTTTTCACATTAGTTGTAAAAATCTCACATCGAAAATAAGAAAACATAATTAAAGGTAACTAAGTAGCTCAAGGGTGTGGTCTTTTTCTACAACTATTGTCCATGTCAAGTGCTGATATTTTAAGCAATTGCCCTGATCCTGGGACACCTGCACCCCTCAGACAGGAGGAAACGAATAATAATCACTCCTTGCTATGTGCCAGTCCCTAGGTACTCAGCGTCCAGTAACTAATAGAACACTGAAACAACTTTCTGAGCTGGAAGCCACCACTATTCCCACATTACAGAGGATGAACCTGAGGCAGAGAGGTTTGCTAACTTACCTAAGGTATCAAAGCAGAGTTGGGATTATAACCCAGGTTGTGGAGCACTGGAACTCTATGTGCCTCTATGAAAGAAAAAAGAGCACTAAATTCCCAGCCTTCGGCCCCTGTTAAGATCCTCACTGTGCCCCAAAGAGCTGTGAAGTTTAATGATAGAGTAAGGGGATATATTTTACAATCCAACCTGCCATTCTGACCTAAGAATTCAAAGAGTAGTTACTTTTCCTTAAATTCATTTCCCAACTTAAATGGAACCAATTTTCTTTTAATGCTACAACTTTGATCTTTTATTCTGATTAATGAATTATAATCTCTTAGTATCATACAGCTTGGAATATGATTTTATCCTTCCTGTCCTCGAGAAATAGAATATGGTTACTGATTACATAGACTTTGCTGGGTCCTTTCTTGGGTCTCTGGAAGGCTGGACAACTTCTGGGGACACTGAGGATGGGCATATGTTTCGGGATATCCTACACAAAGCCAAGGTGGAGAAATCCCTTGGAATACATCAGTAATCCCCGTCAAGTCTCTCCTTAATGTCAGTTTTTCAATGGATTTAATCTGAAAAAGAAAATGATGGTGTGGGCAGTAAATATACAGCCTGACTGTATCAGAAACAGAACTGCCCCCCCCCCCACTCCCCTGTGGGTGACCTCGCCTCCAGGGGTCCTTCCACAAGGACCCAGGAGCACTTTCAGGGACCTAAGTCCTCCAGATGCACACAGTCGCAGCTTCCCGGCCCACCGGGGCATCACACAACTGGGTGACGTGAGCTTCAAACTTTGATTCTTTACAATAGAAATAGATTCTTCCGGGATTAGAATAATCATAAAAGAAATTGTTCACACTGAACTCCACATTCATTCCCGTATAACAAAAGCTGAAAACAAAGCAAAAACAAAACAAGACCAAAACCTTTTCTGTGCTTAGTGTTGCTCAGAGTGAACATGGCGGTCCTCACTTCTGGGTGACCAGTAAGATCCCACAAGATGATGAAAGATCAGCAAAGGGGGCTCGCCTCCCCCAGCTTTGGGCAGAGGGACTGCATCATGTTGCTAGAATAAAAATCCCCGGGGCCTTTATTAAGAGCCACACTTTGGGAAAGCGGGACGCATCTGCCTACTCTAATTGCCTCTATAAGTCCTCGCTGCAGTGAGGAACATTCAGAACTGATGCTGTGAGGGCCTAGTTACTTTTAAATAAAACAAACGAAGACTATAAATTTGAAGTGAGTAAGTGTGGGGTCTGCGGACAGAACGGGGGCCTCACATGACAGGGAGAAGTAAACCCCAGGTGTTCCTGGAAGCCCAGCAAACGCAGTGCTGTGCCGTTCGCCTTCTGAGCCTCTGCCGACCTTCCATCCCTGCCAGTGCTGACCAAATGACTTAACTCTTGAAGCCTCTCCGCTCCAATGCTTTGGAGCCAGTGTTATGTTCACATCTTACCTTCTGGCCTTGAGAATTGGCTTCTCACTGCAGATTCACACCCTTTCTGCACATTTGAGAACTGCCTTCCTGGTGGTGGGAGTGTCACAGCTGGTGGCTGTCAGCTGAGAGGAATTGCCTCTGCAGAGACAGCGGCCTTGCCCAAGGTCATGCCCCCTGCCCAGGCAGCTCGTCCGTCTGTCCGTCTGTCTGATGTTGGTCACAGCAGCTCCCACACCCTCCCTTCCAGGTGCAATGGCTCTGAAGAGCCCTTCTGCTCCTGAGGTCCACGTAAGAACGAATCATTTTGTTGTGACAGACTCTCTCCTTGACCAAATTAGCCAGGCTCCTCTAAGCCCACTTCTCCACTAGGCCTACACCTTGTCCTTGAACAAAACACTGACATAGTTTCTAACCGCTTAAGGCCATATCCCTCTGATGACTCTAGTGCCCCTCAAAGCACCCACCTGAGAAAACTCAAGGCTGCCTTTGCTCCAGCCAACACCTAAAGACAGGGCCCCCTTTCCCAGCCTCCGTGGGATGGTAGGAACCTAACTTCAATAAGCACCCAGGATCAAACCCAAATGGGTTTCACATGGACCAGAACCCCCTCCTCCCCAACCCTGCTCCTTGGAATTTTGTTCTTCCCTGACTCTAATGAACCCCACTCATCCCCCCTTGCCTCTCCCCTCAGTCTCCCTTTAAAACAGCTGGTCACCTCTGTACAAACTGAAGTAGAGTTCACTCTGGACCCTCTTGCCCATGGCAGTAGCATGTTCCTAGCTAAAATCTGTCCTTGACACTTGTTTATCTTTGACAGTTGCAATGACCTCTCAATGTACCTGCTACCCAGCGAGTATATGGCCCCAATCTACTTGTTTAACTACCTGCTAGGCATTGATCCCAGGAGCGTCCTCCCCCAATAAACTCCCTGAAAATCTCTTTCTCAGAGTGTGTTCCTGGGGAGTCACAGTATTTGCATCTAGAAGACACATTGAGATCTCCAAGGCAGTGAATATAGAGAAACAAAGGGTTCCAGGGACAGGGTTGGGGTGCTCTAATATTTAGAGGGCCAGAAAATGAGAAGAAAGTAGCCAAGGGACTGAGAAGTAAGCAGAGGGGTGCAGGGACAGCCAGGAGAGCACAGTGTCATGGGAGGCAGGAGGAGGTTTGCAGAGGAGAGGGATCTCCTGTGTCAGACACTATTGGTTAGTGAGACAAGGACTAGAAACTGACCTTGTGACTGAGCAACATGAGGTCATGGCTGACAGTGATGATGTCTTGGAAGGGCACTTTGCATCTTTTAGCATGCCTTCAGATACATTACTTCTTTTCATTTTAACAGTAACACAGAGAATGGATGGGATAGATGTTTATTCCACCTATAATGATGGCATATTAGTTAGGATTCGCCACAGAAACAGAACCAATTGGAAAAATGTGTGTGTGTGAGATTTATTGTAAGGATGGTGCTCATATCATGATTGTGGAGGCTGACAAGTTCCAAGAGTGAATTGGCAAGCTGGAAACCCAAGAGAGCTGATGGTGTAGTGAGTCCAAAACCCTGAGAATCAAAAGAACCAGCAGTACCCAATGATGTAAATTCTAGTTCAGAGACTGGCAATCTCAAGATCCAGGAAACAGCTGATGTCCCAATTCAAAGACAGTCAGGTACAAGGAATTTTCTCTTCCTCAGGAGAGGCCGGTCTTTTGCTTCTATTCAGGCCGTCAACTGATTGGATGAGGCCCACCCGCACTAGGGAGAGCAATCTGCTTTACTTAGTCTATCAATTTAAATGGCAATCTCATCTAAAATGGTAATCCCCCAGAATAAAGTTTGACCAAGTATCTGGGCATCCTATGGCCCAAAGTGACACATAAAATTATCCATCACAGATGGTTAAGACCAAGCAAGACTCAGTAAGACTGTCGTTTGAACCTCCCAGTCTGTGCTAACACAAGGCAGCCCTAGCGAACTAATATAGATTTTGGCACTGGAAAGTGGGGTCCTACTCTAACAAATACCTAAAAATGTGGAAGTATCTTCAGAATTGGGTGATGGGTGGAGGCTGGAGGAGTTTTGAGATACATGTTAGAAAAACCTAGATTGCCTTGAGAAATGATTGGTAGAAATATGGATGTTAAAGGCAATTCTGGTGAGGATTGAGAAAGAAGAGAGCTGTGGAGAAAGTGTCCATTTGTCTTAGAGAATACATATGGCATGAACAGAACATTGCTAGAAATGGGAATGTGCAGGCAATTCTGGTGAAATTGTCACAAGAATCAAGGAACAGATTTTCAGTAATTACCAGAAAGGTGATCCCACTAAATGAAATGGCAGAGGGCTTGGCCCAACTGTGTTCCACGGCTTTGTGGAAAGTAGAACATATAAGCAGTGAAGTTGGATATCTAACTGAGGAGATTTCTAAGCCATGTGTTGATTTCTAAGCCATCCTGTTTTCTGTTGTCTAAGCCACCAGGTCTGTGGTACACGTTATGGCAATCCTAGAAAATGAACACAGCAGGGGAACACCTGACTGGCCCAGGAAACCCCTTGTGCACCTGGCAGTGAGGGCATGAGGCATTTTGGAGGGGAAGGAGGAGCAGGGGAAGTCAAATCCCAAAGCAAAGCTGGGCTGTGGAGGGCTTTCACTGTCTGGTGTCTGCAAACCAGAACCAGGAGGCACAGTGATGGTTCCCACCCTGCCCTGCTGGGACCCCTCACAGGATGGATTCCATGGCTCCTGGTCATGCCCACGCTCAACTGGCTTCTCTCTAGAATCTAACCTCTGTGCAGAAGGAGAACTCAGTAGAGAAAGCGGGATGGATGTGGCAAAGCACAACTGCCTTTCCATTCAGCTCACTTTTCCCTTAATGAGCAAGAAGTCAATGAAGCAGCCGTGAAAAGAAGCCATGTTATTGGCCAGTGGGTGGCAACATCGAGTGCCCAGGACTGCGCTGGAAGAAGTAGCTCATTGAGAGTTCTGGCCATAGAGAGAAGAAGGAAATATGTGCAGGACATGTTCACCTCCCTCCTTTGAGTTTTGTAGGGTGGTGCTCAATGTCCGGAGACCCGTCAGACACACAATTTACCGGGACTGCAATGGAGGTGAGGAGGGGTATAAAGCCTGACAAACGCCCACCTGTATCACTGGCCAAGATGAAAGCTGAGCCCTCTCGGGCCTGCCAGCTCACACAGCCAGTCAACCAGCTCTCTTCATTTTTGCCTAAGAGTTCAGAGCCTGAGTCAAGGGAGAAAACTCTTACGTGGCAACCACAGCTGGCCTCCCTGCCACCGGGTTTCTGAGCACCTGGTGGAGGTGCTGGCAGGGGGTGCTGGGTGCAAACTGAGCTGGGTTGCCTCCAAGGACCCTGGAGACTCTGACACGCTTTCTAACACGTGTGCCAAGCAAATCGATTGCCACGTGGTTTTTGGTCGAGCGAATCCGATTCTCCATTGGCTTCCATTACAAATCTAAGAAATGTCCCGAAACAAACAGAAACTATCCCCATAGGCTGAGATGAAGGTATAAATGAGAAAATCTTTATCAAGCAATTAGCCGGTCCAGGAGAACTTGACCACTGGTCGCTCACTCCTCTCTCCTCTCCCTCTGGGACCTCCTTTTCCTCCCTGACTATGGGAGAGCTGGCTCTTTGCCCATGTCCTGCAGCACGTCCCCCTGCTGGCCAGCTTGCTCTGCCCAGAAGTCTGACATCATCCACACCACCGCCCCCCCCCATCATGGTTACCAGCCCCTCTCTCCACCTTGGGTTCCCCAAGGCCCATTTGGCCCTAAATCCTAGTTTGGCTTCATGCCCACTCCTGCCTCCTCACAGGACTTGTTCTGTACCTGGAGAAGAGGGCTGGTCATCAACACAGACTTAACAGCTGGCATCTGCCTACTTTCACTCCTGTGTAACTGGAATCCAGGCATTTTGCCCATGTCTACGGGTCCCACCTCATCTGGCCCCACCTGGATCGCTGCAAACACGTGTCCCTAACCACAGCCCCACCCCACCCCCACCCCCAGTCCTTTCTCTGCAGCACAGATACATGGGTTTTCCTTCCATGCCACTCCCACCAGGTCACTTTTCTCCACCATCCTGTTAAAAAGAAAACCACAACAAAACTGACACTTACATACAGAGAATTAGTGGATGCCACAGGGAAGGGGCCTGAAATAGGTGAGGGGGGGGGTAAGAGGACACTTACCATGATATGCACTGAGTAATGCATAGAAGTAAGTGTTGAATCACTATATTGTACCCCTGAAACTAATATAACACTGCATGTTTATTAACTAGGCTGGAATTTAAAAAGAAAAAAAAAAAAAACACTGGCTCAAAATGGCATCACTGAGGCCAAGCCACCAAACTGGGGCTTCATTCCTAACCTAATTACAGTTGCAACCACCCTGAGAAATGTAGTTTTCAGGAGTCAGTCAGGAATTTTCTGGTCAGCACCAATGAGGTAATCTTGTCACAAGGGCCAGTCTCTCCATCCCCCAGAGGAAGATGAGGTAATCCATCTAGTAAAAACCTTCCTCTTTTCCCCCTAAGGAAAGGTGACCTTGCCCCAAAGAGTTGTTTCTTTTCTTTTGCTAACAACTTTCTGGCCCCACCCTCCTTCCTTATAAAACCTTCCATTTTGTACAACTCCTCAGACAGCCCTTCCATTTGTGAGGTGAGGAGCTGCCTGATTCATGGATAGCTTAATAAAGCCAATCAGATCTTCAAGTTTACTCAGTTGAATTTTTGTTCTTGCTTTGGTTTGGTTCCATAGCTTCCTGGACCCTGTGTGGTTCAGCCCCTCCTGTCTCTCCGGCTACCCGCTCAACCGCTCGCCCCAGAATTCGGTGCTTCAGGGCTCAACACTTCTTTCCTGTTTCTTAGACTCACTGTTTCCTCTTCAGTAGGATGATCCCTTTTCTCCTCTCCCAGATCCAGATCTCCCTGCACAACCTGGCCAATTCTTACTCTTCTTCCTTCCAGCTACAACTTTGAGGTCACTTCCTCAGGACCTCTCAAGTCCCAGGGGAGAGTCCTCCTCTGCTCTCCCCTCATACCTTTAATGATCCCACCCAAGTCTTTTCATAGAGCAGTGTCAGGGCCCATTCGTTTTCCTGTATCCTCCACTAGACCTGATTATATACTTTATGAGAAGAGGGGCAATGCCTTTTATTAACCATTTGCCTCTGGCACCTACCACAGTGCTCAGCACATAGTAGATGTTGAACAAAAATCTATTGCATGAGTGAGTGACCATTGAGAGGACTCAATCAGATAATTCAAGAAGATAATGTGTCTGGAAGAACTTACTCTCATTTACGTAGCTGCGGTCCAAATCAGGCCCATATCCTATGTTTACGAATAAAATTGTATTGGCATAAAACCACCCCAACTGGTTTGCTGTTGTCATGGTTGCTTTCCTGCTCCCATGGCAAAGTTGAGTTGTGACAGAGGCCATCTGGCCTGCAAACCCTAAAGTATTTATCAGCTAACCTTTTATGGAAAAAGTTTGCTGCTTCTGGTCTGGATGTCAACATATAGGTGTGGCTCCAAAATAAGGCAAGATGTTTATTAGCCAAGGCTCCACTGTTGGTAACTGAAGCTTTGTCCAGTCAGTTCACTCCCCTAGCAAGGATTTCTTTTATCTTTATCATCTGGCTAATCTTATCAACTATCCTCAGCCTGAGATCTTTGGTAGTAAATACCTCCCTAAGTGGAGTTAATTAACTCTTTCAGGCTCTACAGTGACATTGAGAATCCCCTTGTCTGGGAATCTAATTGCCCTCTGGGGGCCATAATAGGTTTAATTCATCCTTAAAACAAATTTCCCTACTCCAGTGTCAGCAGGGCTGAATCACCAGCCAGGTGAATGGACTCCCAGTCCCTTTCCTGGGGGTTTCTGGAGGTCTTGGGAGCTGGGGCCTTGGGTCACACTGCAGCTGAGGGAAGGTTAAAAGAACACTTAGGAGGAGGTGGGCAAGCCCCTGCATCAGGAGCCACAGGGGCATCCTGTTTCTAGATTCGTGGCCATCCTCACCCATGGAACACTAAGGAAGGCCTGTTCCCAGTCAAATCTTGGGAGGCTATCCAGATATCCCTTGGGAAGTCTGCCCTTGGGAAGTTTTCTTAATAATGTGATCAAGACTTGGGCGCCTGCGTGGCTCAGTCGGATGTGCATCTGACTTTTGATTTCGGCTCAGGTCGTGATCTCATGGTTCATGAGATCAAGCCTTGCATCAGGCTTTACGATGACAGTGTGCAGTTTGCTTGGGATTCTCTCTCTCTCCCTCTCTCTCTGCCCCTCCCCTGCTTGTGTGTGCTCTTTCTCTCAAAATAAATAAACATTAAAAAAGAATAATAATGTGACCGAGCCCTCTTCAGCAGGGTAGCAACTGCTTGGGCTAAGATTGTTTAAATAGGGTCTGCGACCAGCTAAGTATCACAGGCAAAGCGTAGCATTTGTGTCCCCGTCTTGCATACCTGCCCAGGGTGGTGTGAGGTCTTTGTGGACAAAAAGGACTGTTAATGCAAAGATAAAAGAGTCCCTGTGTGACCTCTATGGGCAAAAAGGACAAGTACTAAGGTCCAATTCCACTGCTACTGAAGCTCAGGAAGACAGGTTTTCCCAAGTCTGAAGTATAGGCATCATGGCCTGATGTCAAAAGCAGTTACACTTGAGTTCTGGGTGGCGAGGGAGAATTAATTTCCAAATATCAACTAGTTCCTGTAAGGATGCCTTTTGTGTATTTGTTTTACTGTTTGCCTATTTCCTATTTACCAAGCCTGTTCTTAATTTTTGTAGTTGGCATTTTTCCCCATAGATAGTTTCAGATAATTAAAGCATTAATTAAGATACTATTTCTGGGGATAACAAAATGTCAGGTGGCAAGAAAGCGTATGTCGTCCCTTCAGCAGTAGACGGAATCCTCTCTGTGAGATGGCAATAACCCACGTGGGTGCATGCTCACTTAGGGCCACGTGCTGCGCAAAATGCCTTCTGCTAATACCTCAGTAATCCTTGCAGTGATGCTGTGAAGTGCCTGTTCGTCACCCACACCCACACCCACACCCATACCACAGACGAGACAACTGAGGCGCCAATAAGGACGATGCACAAGGGAACTTTCTTAGTCTGGGCTCCCTCCAAAGCAGAGCCTGAGACAGACTTTGGGCACAAGTTGGTAACTTGGATGTTGATCCCAGGAAGTCCGGGACAGGGAGGGTAGGGTATGGAAGAAGGAAGTCAGCGTAAGCTTGTGTCATCACAGGACATGCAGAATGCCTCCAAAAAAATGCAACAGAAGGGGAGCTCGCAGGCACAAACATTCTCTCTCCAGGGCAGAGAGTAGACAGCCCTATAGTACACTCTGCAGGCAAGAAACAATCAGGTGCTTCTGAACTGCAGTCAGGGGCGGGGGGGGGGGGGGGGGGGTGGGGGGCATGCACAAACCAGGAGAGCCTGTTGCAGTAAAACGTAGAAAGAATTCAAGTCTGGGTCTCTCGGACTCCAGAGACCACCCTGTGCACACCACCTTTCCATTCAGCCAGCCCTCATGAGCAGAGCTTTGCCCGGGCTGCCCGGAGTGCAGGAGGCCTTGCATAATATTGATGGTCTCACCTGCCTCCCTGTAACTTAGTTCCAAGTGTAGTGAGGAAAATGGGCCCATGTGCCCCATGGGAAGAGTTTGCCCTGCTGGCCCAGGAAAGACAGTCTGCCTTGATGAAGGTAGGCATGTGAAGGCCCAGAGCCACAGATGCTGCAGGCTGAGAACAGTACAGCCCAGGGAACACTATTCCTGGTGCGGTCGAAGTAAATGGTGCCCCCTAGGGTTGTGCAGAGAACAAGCTGGGTGACTGTACACCGTGGCCCTGGACCCAGCACCTTCACTGTCCTCTGTTTCCCAAGGTGCACCTGCTCTCAGACGCTCTAGTGTTCTCTGAGGGGACCTATGAGCATGACCCCTTCACCTCTGCCCGTTCCCAGCTGACCATAGGGCATCACGCCATTTGAGATTCTCAGCACATCCTTAAGTCTCAGTTGCCCCCTGAGTCCCGTTAGTTGGTGGGGCCCAATTCACAGGTGACCTCAATCACCCATTTACCTCCTGTGTCCTGCTGAGCAAACTCAGGTCACTTCTGAAAGAAAGTTACAGAACCCCTGAAGAACATGTGCCCTGGAGGAGCCCTTTCTGTAAGGACTGTGATGGTTTCCAGGGCTAGTAGGATTAAAGTCAGCTTTGCATGGAGCATCTCGTTGTGAATAGGAGCCAGCTGCCCCTTTCTCCGCGGTTTGAGTTAGAGACTGGATTCACTGTCACAAAGGGGAGGGAGAGCCAGGACTCGGGGGACAGCAAGGCAGTCTCCAACTGCTGTACTTTTCTGTAACCCTGGTCTGAGACCATAGACCATCTGCCTTCTCTCAGAAACATGACAATTTATGGCCCAAGATCCATCAAGGATTTAATAGAAACCTAAATATTAAACTCAGAATGCCAAATTTTGTACCTGAAGTAAAAGAAATTCCTAAGAGATTATCAGAATGGTAAAATTAAAAGTTCATGCTGAAAACATGTCTGTGCTTTTTCTTTTCCTTGCAAAATTGCTGTTAAGTGATCTACGTGACCTCATTGGTATGGAATAAATGTGCAGTTAATAAAAGCCTGTAAGGACCCAACTCTGCGATACACCCAAACCTTTTCCCAGACACCCATGCCTCACAGATTAAATGATCATTCTAAAAATATTCAGAGAATTTATGGGTGTTCATTTTCATGTAAAAGGATATCCACTCATTTACTCCTCAAAGGCCAAGCACTTTCCTGATGCAAAAACGAAGGCACCTTAGGATCTCACCTGTGGGTAAAAAAGACAAGGGTTATCAAAAGATATATGATAGTTACAACACAATGAGACAAGTACTGTAATAGAAGAGAGTTTTCCTTTGTTTTAAGTGCAATAGAAGCATAGAGGGGCCACACTAATGCTGCCTGGGTAAGTCAGGGAAAGAATGAGTCAGAGAGGGAATTTTCAGTTGGGTCTTGAAGGATGGGAAGGAGTTTTCCAGGGTGGGGGGAACATTCCAAACAAAGCAGGAGGTATAAGCAACAGTTTAAGGTTTAAAACATTCTGGCATATTCAGAGGGCTTAAATAGTTTTCTATGCCTGGAGTATGGGGTGCCAGAAGCAAGAGATGAGAAATTGTAAGAGCCTGTGTGAGCCAAAGCTGAAAAACTTTGTCAGGACCCCATTGCAATGATAGCTTCAGGATGCTGCTCCCAGGGACTCTGTCAGCTGCATTAACTATTATATGGAAACTGAGATTAAACTAAATGAACGGCTCAGATTAACCAAAAGCACAGCCTTTGCCTCCCTAACAATAAAAGAAGGTAGCAGTCTCTCGATGAAATTTGAAAAACAAGGGACTCTTGGCCCCAAATATCTTCTAGACCAACCTGATCCAAGAGTTGAAATGTCACCATCTGAGTGCCATCCCTTTAGATCGGAAAGGTGTTTTGGTTTTCAATGTCCCTTAATAAAAGCACATAGTCTGGGATGAGAAAGCACCCTGAATCCTGTGAGTTGTTGTACGTTTTCCTGGTTACTGATCTGGTGAGCATCTCGTCACTTTGTTACTGGCCACTCATGGTTCCACTTCTGTGAAATGCCTATTGTATGCTTTTCCTAATTTTCCTATTGAGCTATTTCTTGATTTATAGTCATTCTTTATATCCTCTCATTGCTAATCCTTTATCAGTTATATGTGTGGCAAATATCTTCTCCCAGTTTAGTGGCTTGTCTTTTATTTTATGAACACCTGCATATCTCTGTTAACGCCTCACCCGGGATCCTTGAGTTTTGTACCTGACAGATGGTCAAGAGCTCGGTTAGGACCCAAGACAGAGTTCCTGGCCTGGAAAGAAAAGACGAGACATAGCAAAGAGAAGAAAAAGTCCAAGAGCTTGACTCAGCACACATCAGGCTGATGCTCAGGCTTGATGTGTGCTCCTCTCTCTCGCCACGGTCACTTCCCCTGCCCAAATGTTCAAGCCACAGCAAACTTTTCAGAGATCTGAATGCACCATGCTCTTTCTGCCACAGGGCCTTTCCCCATGCTATTCCTTCTACCTGAATGCCATTCCTAACTCCTCCCCCAACCCACTCTGCCTGGAAAGTGTTACTGCCCTGTAAGTTCTCACCTCATTGTCCTCTCCCAGTCAGATTCCCTCCAACAGGCTCTGACTCATCCCTGATGAGAATCTCACCTTTTTTTTTTTCAATCTGATAGTTTGGATATTAAGATTAAGTTAAACATTAATGTTTTCCTCCAAAAACATATAAACTAAACCACCTCTTAATACAAACAATAAGGTAGGCATATTAAGTAAGTAAACTCATGATTGAAACAATTTCTTTGCCTCTGCAAGGACAGACTATGGTAAATCTGTTCTTGAGCTTCTAGGTTTAAAAAAAATTAAACCTTTTTGGGGCACCTGGGTGGCTCAGCCGATTGAGCATCCAGCTCTTGATTTCGGCTCAGGTCATGATCTACTGTAGGTTTGTGGGTTCAAGCCCCACATTGGGCTCTGTGCTGACAATGTGGAGCCTACTTGGGATTCTCTCTCTCTCTCTCTCTGCCCCCATCCTACTCTCTCTCTTTCTCCCTCTCTCTCTCTCTGCCCCTCCTCTGCTTGTGCACTCTCTCTCTTAAAATAAACATTAAAAAAAATTAAACTTTTAGCCAAGGCAGCGCAAATACTGTCACATAACAAAGTCCTGGCCATTATACAAATGCGCACATTTCGTTTATCCGTTTCTTGGGTTTTGTTTTTGTTTTTGTTTTTTTTTGGTTTTGTTTTGTTTTTGTTTTTTAAGAAGCATCTACACAAGATTTGGGGCAAAACCCAGTACACAGAAAAGTGAGGTGGGGTGCCTGACTGGCTAAGTTGGTTAAGCTACTGACTCTTGATTTCAGTTCAGGTCATGATCTCATGGTTGTCGTGAAATTAAACCCCACCTCTGGCTCAGTGCTGGAGCGTGGAGCCTGCTTAGGATTCTCTCCCTCTCTCTCTCAAAATAAATACATAAATAAACTTTTTAAAAAATTGAGGCTTTGGCCAAGCTAAAAAAAATCCAAGTAAACAAAATAGGACCCCCTGAACCCACTCCACCCTGCCTCCCACACCCCACCCACAAAAGAGTTATCCTAGGAACTATGTCTTTCACATTTTATAAATATTAACTTCTTAAACCTGTGTCTTTGACCACATATTGTCATATTACAAAAAAGAAATATCAAGTAAATACACTGTTAATCAGCCAACTGCTCTGTAAACCACCACTTTATATCTCCATGTGCCCACGTCCAAAAAAACCAATGGTATGTTCATCATCTCCACCTTCAGATACCCATAAGACAGGAGACTCTCATTTTTTACTCCTAAACTATACATTTATCTCCCCAGATAGATTCTTAACTTTTGTGGGCAATGCATTCTATTTCTTTTGCATTCCACACATTGTGCAGCCCAGCGCTCAACGCATCATTAGCTATTTAATACATTTTTTAAAAGAACAAAATGATAAAGGTAATTTCGAATGCAATGATACTTGTTAATTAGGCTTCCCTGATCACTAGCAGGGATATTTGCATTGTAAGTCCAGCGTTTCATAGAAGTCACAAGACGGTTTCAACTGAAGTTAGAACTTTCGTCGTCCACATTTGACTCAGAAGCGGGAGCTTCTGCAAGGACACCTGTGGATGGTGTGCAGTGATAGGGCAGCCCAGACTCTTGCAGGAGAGGCACCCCAGGCCTACATTGGACTAGGATGTGCTTGCAAGATAAGCCTTTGCAGTAGCCCATATTCCTTTATTTAATTTCACTGGCCAAAAAGAAAATAAAAATTATCCTTTTGGGATCGCCTTCAAAATCTATTTGGAACATCCTCAGTGCTATCAAACCATTATTCTTTGAGGGCCCTGGGTGACTCAGTCAGTTAGGCGCTTGACTCTTGGCTTCAGCTCAGGTCATGATCTTGTGGTTCATCGGCTTGTGCCTTGCATGGGGCTCTGCACTGGAGGGGCAGAGCCGGCTTGGGATTCTCTCTCTCTCTCTCTTTCTCTCTCATTCTCTCTCCTTCTCTCTGCCCCTCCCCTGTTCACTCTCTCCCTTTCTCTCTCTCTCAGAATAAATAAATAAACTTTAAAAAAACTTTATTCTTTGAATATGAATGGATTCATTCACCTGAGTCAGTTCAACAAATGTGTTTTGAGCACCTAGGATAGAATGACAAGACGAATGACAGAAAGCAAGCTAAGTCACAACATGGCACACATGGGAACACCTCTGCAGCCTATACCTCTGAAGCTGAGTGGAAGGTATGGCTGGGAAGACACTGAGGAGAGGACTTGAGTTTTAAGCCACAAAGCTGTTTCCTCGGAAAACACCATATTGAAACGAAAGCACCTGCTATCTGGGTGACCAGAACCACATGTCAAATCCATGGCCAAATAATGTCAAATAGTCTTATTCTTCGCCTGAGGAGTCCTGCTCCCTAGCTTTAGGTGGGTGGTGATGAGCCCACCCAAGGGGCAGTGCGGTCTGCAAGGGAATGTGCTGGGCTGAAGACTTTCTGTCTCAGGGGGTGATCTCCAGGCTGAGCTGTTAGTTGTTGAGCATCTCTCGGGAAGCAACTGACCACTTCCATGCCTCCATTTCCCCACGGATGACCCAAAGAGGAGGAAAAACCCCTTTATGCTGCATCATCAGGTCACTCAAGGATAAGAAGGGAATGCCTGATGAGGGTTTGCACTCAGAAATTTTGTTGTGATGAATAAATCATGCTGAGTATTGACACCATTATTGATGATGGCTGGGCTCCCATAAGCACTCATCTAATTGCGTTTATAAAATTCCTCTCCAAAAGGCCATATTTAGCAAAAGCAAAAAGATAAAACTAGTGGAGGAATGGGGGAATGTGAAGAATGCCCCATCGGGAAAAACACAGGAGTCCACACAGCTAGAGTAATCTGACAGTGGGGGCCCAAGCACCAGACTGATTTCAGATCCTGCTTCAGACACTGTCCATGGCAGCCCAGCCTGCCCTGACAACGGGACTCCTCAGTGAGACTGAACAAAGTGCCCTGCACGGTACAGCATGATCTATAGCCTCGCTTTATATCTCTTATTTCTATTCTGGGCATCACGCACACATTCCATTACCTTGCCCTCTCCTCAGAGGTGAGCTTGTCTGGGCTCCAGTTTCATTGTTCCTATGTAATATATAAGAAAGGATCAGATAGACACTACAATACCTTCCAGCCCAAGTGTTCTTGAATCCCAGTCATAAAACTCATAACTTTTTGCAGGGGAGGGGTAGAGAGAGAGAACCCCAAGCAGGCTCCACACTGTCACCACAGAGCCCGACTTGGGGCTCGAACCCACGAACCATGAAATCATGACCTGAGCCAGAATCAAGAGTCGGGTGCTTAACTGACTGAGCCACCCAGACGCCTCTAAAGCTCCTAACTTTCACTCATCACCTTCCATCCTCACAACTAGCCCTTGTGGTAGTTCTCTTTTCATTCCCATCTTACCGACGAAGAAACTATGGCACAGAGAGGTTAAGTAGCCAAAACTGTGGCCACACAGCATGTACAGCAGAGCTAAAAATTCAGACCTGTGTCTCTCTGACTCCAGGGTCTGAATTCTTAGCTATTATGCAGAATAGTGTCTGCAGTGGTTAATTTTATGTGTCAACCTGACTGGGTCACAAGATACCCGGCATCTGGTTAAATGTTATTTTGGCTGTGTCTGTGAAGGTATTTCCAGAATAGGTTAGCATTTGAATCCGTAGACTGATGAAAGCAGACTGCCCTCCCTAATGTGGGTGGGCCTCATGGATCTGTTGAATTAGATAGAATAAATAGAACTCTTGTTCCAAATAGAACAAATGGGTGCAGGAATGGGGAATTCTCTGTCTGCCTACCTGCCTGTTAAGCTGGGACATTGATCTTCCATCCTGGGACTTGGACCAGGGCTTACACCATTGGTTTCTCTGGTTGTCAGGCCTCTGGACTCAGACTGGACACACCAGGGGCTCTCCTGGGTCCCTGCTCTTGCACATGGCAGACTGCGAAACTTCTGGCCTCCATAATCACGCGAGCCAATTCCACATGATAAATCTACATATTTATAATACATAACTAGTAAATTAGGTACAGATTGACTCTATTGGTTCTGTTTCTCTGGAGAACCCTGACACCTCCCTCTCAAGCCAAACTCATCCTCTGTGGTTCTTTTCTCTTCACCAATTCCATGGGATAAGGATGATGAAATTAGAAGCCTGGGTGACAGGACTGTCACCAATCTACCTAGTCAACATAAGTTGCTATTATGTTAAACACGCTCAACATAGGTTCATTGTTTTCAGTGTGAACTTCTTTTTTTTTTAAAGGTTACATTTAAAAAAATTTTTTTTATGTTTATGTATTTGAGAGAGAGGGAGAGAGTGAGCCTGTGAGTTGGGAAGGGGCAGAGAGAGAGAATGCCAAGCAGCTCCACACTGTCAGCACAAAGCCCGACTCAGGGTTCAAATTCACAAACATTGAGATCATGACCTGAGCCAGAGTCAGATGCTTAACCCACTGAGCCAGCCAGGTCCCCCTTAGTGTGGACCTCTGAGTTAAGATGGCTTTCCAGAATTTCTCTTCCCAAGTTTTGATACGAGTAAGGGGAAAAAATTACACTGACTAAAGAAAAAAAAAAAAAAAAAAAAAGAATTTCCCAATTAGCAACCAAGGAAGAAATGGGTATAACTCAAACACAGTACATTTCAAAACTTGGAAGCCAAGGAAAGGAAGACTATGGCATGGAGCACAGAGCAGAGACCTAGCTTAGCTGGGTGTTCAGGTAGCTGCCATACCACCCGCAGAACCATAACTGTGGTCCCCCCAGGCCCTGAGAGCCAAGATAGGAGATCCATGTCTTTCTCCTCTTCTTTCTTTTTTTTTTTAACATTTTATTTTATTTTTTGAGAGACAGAGAGACAGAGCACAAGCAGGGGAGGGGCAGAGAGAGAGGGTGACACAGAATCAGAAGCAGGCTTCAGGCTCTGAACTGTCAGCACAGAGCCCGACGTGCAGCTCGAACTCACGAACCGTGTGATCATGACCTGAGCCAAAGTCGGATGCTCAACCGACTGAGCCATCCAGGCGCCCCTCTCTCCTCTTCTGACCCAGGAGAAGCAGAAACAGTGGTGAGGGAGAAATGGGTAAAACTGGGAAGTGGGTTGGGGAAATAACCTGAACCGCTGGGAGCAGTTCTCACAGGAGCGGGGGACACCCTACATTTAGGGAGAGTGGAGCCTCTCAGCAGGTATTGAACAAAATTCCCTTCCATGAAAGAAAGTCTGGCTAGTTCAACAAATACACGGGCCCATGTCAACTGAGTCCCTTCCCTCTAGATCTGCAGTTTCTCTTAGGCAACAGAAAGAGGGCCACTGTCTTCAAATTTCTCATAGAGAAAAACACCTTGGTCTCAGAGAAGGAAGGAGTGATGTCAAGCTACCCTGTTTTATTTTCTTTTATTTTTTTAAGTTACTGTCTTTAAGTCAGAGCAAACAGAAGGTCTGGAGAGAGCTCCTCAAGCATGAGTCAGATGAAAGAAATGGCCGAGCAGCTACGCAAACATACAGCACAAAGAACAGGGAAAAGGCATGAGGGGAAGGGGGAGGGAATTCACCAAGAGTTCAAAGATGAGAAGATAAAGGAACAAGGCACGAGAAAAGGCAGGCTGTACACCTAAAGAAGCAGGCAGTGAACAATGAATCTGTGTCACTGTAAAACACACACACTTCACACACCAGCAGGAGTTATGGTTACCAACCAGAATGTGAGTGACAGATAACGTAAACTGGGACGATGTAAAAATAACTGTATTCGTTTGCTAGGGCTGCCATAATGAAGTATCATGGACTGGGTGGCTTGCACAACAGAAATAGCCTTCTAAATCAAGGCTAGAAATCCAAATCAAGATGGTGACAGGGTCATTGTTTCTGGAGGCTCTAAGGAAGAATCTGTTCAGGCCTCTCTCTTAGCGTCTGAAGGTTGCCAGCAACACAAGGCATTCCATGGTTTATGATTGGACCGTTCCAACCTCTGCCTCTGTCTTCACATGGCTTTCTTTCCTCTGTGTGTCTGTGTCCTGCTTCTTATAAGACACCAAGCACTGCATCAGGGCCCACTGTACTCCAATATGACCTCATCAACTTTATTGCATTCTGCAAAGACCCTACTTCCAAATAGAGTCACATTCACAGGTACCAGGGGTTAGGACTTGAGCATATCTTTTAGGGAATTCAGTTCAACCAGAAATAACAATACAACTGAATAGAATTTAGAGGAAGAGGAGGAAAAATGGAAGCACTATGAAAATGCCAACCAATATCCTCATCTTCATTTGGAAGGAGACAATTAATAATGTTCTAAAATCCAGACACATAGGGCAGAGGTGTATGTGGCTAATTTTTCTGTGAACTCTTATATTTAGAGAATATGTGGTAAAGAAACATTTAAGCCTCAACGACTTCAGTTTATTTTTGTTCTTTTATAAAATAAGTAAAATTTTAATATAATGCTTTCTCTTCTTTCAAACATTTTCTAGTGACTACTTATGCGGTCCAGTAAGCAATTCTGATACTAACTTCCTCCCTGACAACTATCAAAACCATCAGAAAGTACATGACTAAGCCAGAGCCTTAGTCATATTTGAAGCTCCCCAGCTAACAGCATGCCTGGTACATAGTTGCTGCTTTATAAATACTTGCTAAATTGGATTGTCTTATTGCTAATTCTGCAGTGTTGTACCATGTAACATACAAGACCAATGCCTCCCAGCCCTCTGGAATCTTACATCTGTAGAGGTACATGCTGTCTAGTTTTCAAAGACTACATTTTTCATTTCTCTTTTGCACCCAGCAGTCTAACTCTGGGAGATTAATTCCAGACATAGCTGAGGGGGAGACAGCACAGTTGTCCTCAGATGGACTGACCCTGTACTGAAAGGGAAAATGAATCCGTTCTCTCTGTGGGAAATGTATTTCGTGCCCCCTGCTCTAAAGTCCTATTCTCTGGCAACATAGTAATTTCATCCAAGGACTGCAGAATCTGCTGGTTAAAAGCCAAGGGTGAATGGGTCAGCTCCTTGGCCTCAGCACCTTCCCTGCAGAGGGCATTGTTACTGCTGAAGAACGTAGCCAGGTTCAGAAATGGACACTGCTGCTGACAGAGGCAGCCAAGTGTGCTGGTACATTCACAGACCATCATCATCTTTGCACGCCTGCGGTCCTCCCTTCCCTCCCACACCAGCTCGCCTCCAACTTATTTGGAAGGCAGCAGAGGGCTACTCAGGGTTTAGTAAAGACACAGACAGCATGCACGTGTGGAACTGGCCTTAGCTATTATTAACAGTCTCTTGGGAAGGAAAACCAGGGCTGAATGCCTCTCGCTTCTGTCTGGTGTAAATGGCTCTCTCTTTCTCCTTCCCTATCTGTCTCTGTCTCTCTCTCTGTCTCTCTGTCTCTCTCTCTCTCTCTCTCTCTCTCTGTGTGTGTCTCTGTCTCTCTCTCTCTCTCATTTGCACCCCAGTGCAATCAATATTCCACTCCATCACAGATTCGGGACCTGACAGGCTGTGGTTGCCATTCCTGTGCTGACTCATCCATGGAGCCCATCATGGGCCAAGTGCTCCCTCTGGCCAGAAATGCTACTCAGTCGAATCTCCAACTCTGGCTTATCTTTGCTCCAATCAGTTTCCTTTTTCCTTTTCCCCAGAATGTCATTTCAATCTCCTGCGCCTTACCACCCTGGGAGTCCCAGAGAGACATTAACACAGGCATGGAGGGTTGCAGGACACTGATAAAGGTGGGCATGGAATAGCCTTGTCCCTTGTAAGTATCAAGAAGCAGCTGCTAATAAGAAGCACAAACGCTGGTGATCAAGAGTGAAGTCTGGAGCCAAATAACACACTATAAATAGCTGCAACCCCTGAACGGCATATTCTGTGTCCAGGTTTGATTTGATTTCCTAATTTTATAACCTAAGAAGAACTGCAGGGGTGGAGAAAAATAAACACTCATTTAAATTCTTTCCTAGAATGTCAGCTGTCAGGTGATAGAGATTTCCAGCTGGCTGAACCTCAGAGATTACTGCTTTCAACGTCCTCTGTCCACAGAGGAGACAGAGGGATGCCAAGGTAGCCTACGTCTCCAAGGTCACACCGTGGACAGGGTCCTGGGTTTTAGTCCAGGGCTATTTTCTTGCCAACCTCTTTGTGTACCACCATCCGAATTTTTATGCTGTTAAGTGCTTTACTCTTTGAGGTCTATGGTTTGGACCAGGTGGCTGATAGCAATGCCAACAGAGAGACCTGTTTAGGAACAGAAAGCATGCTTGCACCTGGTGATGGAAGATCACACTGCAGCCAGGGCCTCTGGGTAAGGGCAGAGACAGCCGGCAGGATAGACTGGCCTGGAGCTTCAGCAAAAAGGGCTCCTGGGGTTACAGGAGATGAGGCTCTCATCTACCTCTCTATTGCACATTGGTGGCAGAGGACAGACAAACGGGCCTCACACTGGAGCTTTTGAAGAAGACAATGAGCAATTTGGCATTCTGCATCTTTAGGCCACAATGCAGCATGATTTCTTCTGAAAAGTTCCCCTTCCAGCCTTGTGGCAATCTCTGCAGAGAGTGTGTTTGGCTTCCATTAACTCTGCCCCCTTGGTTTGCCGTGAAGTGGGGGTGAGGGAAGGGGCGGTTGTGATAGGAAATAAGGGGAGATGAAGGGTAACAAGGTGAGGAGGTAAGTGGGGGGAGGGGATGGGGAGTTGGTTCGGGAAATGATGGGGTGTGAGGAGATGACAGGAAGTGAGGGAGCCAGCACGGCTATTGCGCTGTGATCCTGCAGAAACAACAGGGTTCCTCACACTAAAGTTCAGGGTTTCAGGGAATGCTGGCCCATGAACTAAGGGGACAAAGGGAGGACCATCCGGGGCTTAGCAAGCCAAACTAGTACTCCAGGGCCTGTCAGCCCAGGGTTCTCCCAAGGAAGAACGTGAGTATGCTATTTTGATGGAGTCGTGGCAGGAAGTAATAAACTGAGGGAGGAAAGAGAAGACCCCCCTAAAGTACCTTCTTTGAGTCTGAAATCATAGGATCGTAGACTCAGAGTTGAGAATCACCTTAGAGGCCATCTGCTGGTTCAGGGATCCTGTGTAAAAGTGTCTGCTCAATCAACCTTCTTTGAACGATTCCAAGAAAGTGCTCCTCTCCTCACAGATGAACCATTCCCTTCACAGAGCTCTAACTGCTAAAATATTCGTCATTATACAGAGTCAAAATGGGCTGCCCTATATCCTCTAGCCTTTATTCTAATCCTTCCACATGATTCTCAGAAGTTAAATTATTACACCTTCTTAACACAGTTCAGAGGCTGTGCGTGCATGCACGCGTGCGTGCGTGTGTGTGTGTGTGTGTGTGTAGGGAGGGGGAACTCCCACATCATTTATACATATGATCTTGGCAATTATAAGCAATTAGCAAGCCAGTGATGTATTCAGTTAGAGGTTATCAAGGACTAATTCAAAACTCCTATTTTTGCTTCATAGGTCTGTTTGAATTCATGATTCCTGAAACGATCCAAAGAAACAATCTCAACCAACTTTCCAAAGCTGACATTGGAAATCTTAAAACAAGCCTCAGCCTTTTCCCAAGATGTAACCCCCATCTTCAATATCGAGGGATTCTGCCTCGTCACTAAGCCCAGAACCTTCCAGCTTTTCCTGATGCCTTCTTCTCTTCCACCCTGATGCGGAGTCTGTTGGACCCCTCAGCGCTGAGACCTTGCCCTGGCTTCCAGGAGCAACACGGGTGTTCCTTATCCTCCAGCCCTGGCCAGCTCCAGCCCCGGCTTCTCCTACCCACAGCACCCAGTTCAAGGTCCCTAAGCTGCTGGTTTGCGTCACCTGCCAAGCAACCTCTCAACATCCCACCCTCTGCCTTAGCAGCCCAGTTTCTTGCGGTGCTCTCCCCTCTCTCAGTGCATCTGAACTTGACACTAGACCCCTAGCCTGAGCCTCTCTAGGGTGCATGTCCCAGCCACACCTCAGTCTGCTGTCCCCAGCTCTCTGTTCCTGAAGAGCCCCCCTTTCCCCCTAGGCACCTCACAGGAGCAGGCTGTTGGTCTGAAACTCTCTTTCTTGTGCAACAGCCACTCCTTCCCTTTACCATTCACCTACCTAACTCCTTGTCCTGGAGCCTCACCTTCTCTGCGACCCCTCCCCAAAGTTATCAGGCTGCAGTCCCTCATTGATCTGCACTGGGGTGCCCTGTACCCCCTCCCAGGTCTCCCTGGACTCCCTCCATGGATTGATGTCCTCCATCAGGGAGGGGCCCCACCGTTGTCATTTGTGGCTGCTTCTCTTGCACCAAGCCTAGTACCTGGTCTGTAGGAAGTGCTCAGTGCACACTTCTGAGGAAATAAGTATCCCCTGGTGTACTGAATGCAGCTCAGATACCCACAAAGCCCTATAGCCATAATCCTAAAATTCCTTTCCATCCTTCTCTCCCACTCTGTCTCCTTGTACAGGCTACATGTAGCAGACCAACTGCTCTTCTCTCTTCCAACAGACTGGAACATTTCCACTATGAGACTCTTGCTCACAATAATATGTACTGCATATATGTACTATGCATATATAATATACTAATACATAATAATACTCAATCTTATACATTAACTTAATGTATAAAATTGAATGTATTATTTAATATACAATGTTTAATAATAAATTACTAAGCAATGTTATTATACATGACACATTAATATAACAATATAGCAATATATTATACATAATATAATATAAAGTGATATAATATCCATAAGATATTAATATAATAATATGTCACACATAAGATATTATATAATAATGTGTTATAATCTAATAGTTTATCACTATTTATTACTGAGTATTCATATATCATAATTAAATAAAGTGGTATGTGCACATGTGTGTGCATGTGTATGCATAAGAATAATACACAATACATCCTTTCTAGGCCAGCACTCTCCTGGACACTTTGCATTATTCCATTAATTCTCACAACAGCTGTGAGCTCAGGTGGTTTGTACCTTGCCCACCCCTACTGCTCAGTGAGAGTGGATCTCTTCCTCCTCCTTATGACCCTGGTCCGTCCTTTATGCCCCTTTGGTGCTGAGCATACCTCCGAGTCTGTTCTCTCATACATCTGTTAGGATACAAGTCTTAACTCCCTAATGCATGGGCCGTATATCAAAAGCCAGAGGTAATCCAGTTCAGATTGGATTACACATGGCTCCCACAACAAGCCCACACTTAGTCTAGAGAATTGATATAGAAACAGGTGCGTGATTCATACATTTGCTAATTGCGTTCTGCTTGCAGACATTAACATGGCTAAATCTTTGGTATAGTCCTCAGACCCATTAGTTGAATGTCATCTATCCTGTTACTTTGCTCATGACATGGTAGTTCCACCAAAAATAGGACTTAAAACACAGGTCTGATGGGTGGTTGACATGGGAGGGGCTGGCTTCTCTCTCAACCTCCTAAAAAATGTCCCTATACTTCTTAGACTTACAGATGAAACACTGTTGCCTGGGACTGCACCACACCCCCAGTGGTGCCTCATCCCACAGTCATGGAGGGCCACCTCTGGTCCTGCCATCCTACTCACTCAGGCCACTGGGAAGGGCAACAGAAATACCTTGGTCAGTAGCTCCCCCCCCCTGTGAGGACCTCAAGGCCACCAATGGCCCTTCAGGCACACCACCATCCATACTAGCAACCTGTGCCTTTCTCTTCAGAGGGCTCAGCAAAGAGCCCGCCTCCTCTCCTACCAGGAAGCAGGGTCAGCTGGAGGCATATGGGTACCGCAAGAAAACTAACATTTTAATGGAATTTGATACTATTCAATATCCATTTCGAGGAGGACCTGAGTGTCCACTCCATCCAGCTCTCTTCCTTCCTATCCCTTCCAGGCAAAGCTCAACTCCACACCACAGTCCCAAGCAATTCTGCTCAGGCCCCAGATTTATAGATCTAGTCTAGAAAACAAAACAAATTAAGGCCAGCTGGAAACTGGCTCTGCATTCTCTAGCAGGCACTTTAGCAGCACGTTGTAGGGGGAGGGGCTCCCCCTCACATTAAAGTAAACAGCCCAGGCTTCTTCCCAAGCACGTTGGGCAATCTGCCAGAGTCCAGTTCTGTAGGGGCATGCCCTTTCTCTCTTCCTCGTTACATTTCTAAGACCATGATGGTGGTGATCGGAGGCCAGACTCCCCAAAAGCAGGGCCTGAGACCAGGATTTGTGTGCGTGTGATTTATTCAGGGTGGGGACAGCAGAGCAGGAAAAGGGAGCAACCACACCCTGGGCTGCGACACCACTGCTGCACGTTGTGGGGAGGAATCTGGAGTGAAAATTACTCACTGAACTTTGTCCTCTGTCAAAGCAAGGGACCTGAGCTTTCATCTTCTTCCACCAGACAGCTGTTGCTAAAGTGCTCCCCATTCCCCCACTCCCAGACCCTGGTGGGACTGCACATGCAGGCAAATGTCTCCAGTCCCCCACAGGTATTCCATGGAAGCAAAGCACAAGGGCACAGGGCTGGGCACACAAGAACAAGTGGGGCCATGGGAACCTGGGCAGAGTACCAACAGTGGCCTCTGCCGTGGCCCATGCTGAGTGGCACTTTGGGCAGTTGCTGCCCAGCTAGGCCACTCCTTACTCTGGCTCTGCCAAGAATTGGGGATTAGTAACCTCATAGAATCCATTTATAATTCTGGCATCATCAGGTAACCAAGATGATCCTCAATCTTAATCTCCCTTTCTCTCTCTCTCTCTCTCTGCGCACATGCGTGCACACACACACACACACACACACACTGTGACATGTGGAACATATGCAGACATACGCTCCTGACTGCCTCAGAGCACAGCAGAAGAACAGTCAGCAAATGCTGGATTTCATCTGTCCTTGGCTTTGAGAAGACTCAACCAGGTGGGAGTCCCCTCCTTCCCACTCAGCATCTAATGTCCTTGTGCAACATCACGGCCCCCATGCTGCTGCTTCCTGCTCCCCTTTCTTAGTGCTTCTGTGTCTGTTTGCAAAAGAACATCTGTTTCCTGAATCCTGCTTCCTTTTGTCATGGACCTTGTGTCTTCCTCTGTATCCATAGGATTTATTTGTGAATCCTTTTCTGGAGAATGCACAATTTGTATACAAACCCTTCTCTAACCCTTCTCACAAGCTCCTGGAGGCTGGGTTCTTGGCCAACAAGGATTCGGATTCTCTGAAGTGCTGGTCCACACTTTATAAGGCAAAGAGCTACCTGTTCCTACTGATTTTTACAGTTTCTCCCAATTTTACTGTGGTCAAAGCCTGTGGGCTGGGTGGAGGCTACCTCACAGTCCCTACCCCTGAGACTTCACCTGACATTGGGCATTGTGAAGATGCCACAGAGAATATAAGGAGCATATTCTAGAAGCAGATGGCCATTGTTGAGTCCCATTCCTACCACTTGCTAGAGGAGGGAGTTAGCTCACTTTCCCCATCTGTCAAATGGGGGTAATGATAGTAACTACCCACCAAGTTCTTCTGAGAAAACAAGATCATACAAGATTAAGTGAACAACACAAAGTCTGGAGCACTGTTAGCATTCCAGAAATTAGTGGTGGTAGGCACTATACCAGCAGCTATTGTTATTATTGTGGGGATGGACCCAAAGAAGGACATTAGAGAAATTTCCTATGGTGTTGCAAACCAAAACCAAATATCATTTTCTGGTTGTTGACACTAAGAACACCCAAATCCCAGGGGCAAGCTCTGCTCCTTTGGTCTTTTGCATGGTCTTTGGTCCTATAAGAAGGAGGTCCTCAGCACAGGGCAATACCCAATAACAACTCACTAACTGGATCTGCTTCAAGTGGAAGGAATTTGTGTGTGTAGCTGTGTGTTTGTGTTGTAATCAAAGTAGCGGAGACTAGCTTTGAGAATTGAAAATAGGGGCGCCTGAGTGGGTTGGCCAGTTAAACATCCAACTCTTGGTTTCGGCTCAGGTCATGATCTCACAGTTCATGACTTTGAGTCCCTCATTGGGTTCTGCACTGGCAGCACAGAGCCTGCTTGGGATTCTCTCTCCCTCTTTCTCTTTGGCCCTCCCCCACTTGTGCTGTCTCTGTCTCTGTCTCTCTTAAATAAATAAATAAATAAACTTAAGAAAATATTTTTTAAAAATAAAATTAAATTGAATAATATCGATTAACTTGATATTTCTCTGGATCTTAAGACAATGTATTAAAAGGCAGAATCAAGCTCAAATTGGCTAAAACCAAGAAAGAGTTCATACCTTTTAACATTATCTTCTCCCTACCCACCCACCCAAACTTTCTTTTGTTTTAACTTTACTTGTGAATTATTTTAAGTTTACAAAAGAGTTATAAGAATAGCACCAAGAATTCTTAATACCTTCACCCAGTTATCAATTAACATTTTTCTGTATTTCCTTTATTACTCCCATCTAACTGCATATGTATATTTTTTCTGAACAATTTGAAAGTTAGTAGCAAACACCCTTTACCCCTAAATATTTCATCATGCATATTCTACCTGGGAAACCCAAAAGACCCCACCAAAAGGCTGCTAGAACTGATACATGAATTCAGCAAAGTCGAAGGGTGCAAAACCAATGTACAGAAATCGGTTGCATCTCTATACACCAATAATGAAGTAACAGAAAAAGAAATCAAGAAACTGATCCCATTTACAATTGCACTGAGAACCATAAAATACCCAGCAATAAACCTAACCCAAGATGTAAAAATCTGTATACTGAAAACTATTGAAAACTTATGAAGGAAATTGAAGAAGACACAAAGAAATGGAAAAAAACATTCCAGGCTCAAGGACTGGAAAAATAAATATTGTTAAAATGTCAATACTACCCAAAGCAATCTATACATTCAATGCAATCCCAATCAAAATTGCACTGGCATTCTTCTCAAAGCTAGAACAAACAATCCTAAAATTTGTATGGAACCACAAAAGACCTCGAATAACCAAAGTAATATTGAAGAAGAAAACCAAAGCACATCACAATCCCAGACTTTAGCCTCTACTACAAAGCTGTAATCATCGAGGCAGTATGATATTGGCACATAAACAGACACATAGACCAATGGAATAGAATAATGAACCCAGAACTGGACCCACAAATGTATGGCCAACGAATCGTTGACAAAGCAGGGAAAGTATCCAATGGAAAAAAGACAGTCTCTTTAACAAATGGTGCTGGGAGAACTGGACAGCAACATGGAGAAGAATGAAACTAGACCACTTTCTTACACCATACCCAAAACTTAACTCAAAATGGACCAAAGACCTAAATGTGAGACAAGAAATCATCAAAACATGAGAGGAGAAAGCAAGCAACAACTTCTTTGACCTCAGCCGCAGCAATTTCTTGCTCGACACATCTCCAAAGGCAAGGGAATTAAAAGCAAAAATAAACTACTGGGACCTCATCAAGATAAAAAGCATGTGCACTACAAAGGAAACAGTCAACAAAACTAAAAGGCAACTGAAGAAATGGGAAAAGATATTTGCAAATGACATTGGATAAAGGGTTAGTACCCAAAATCTATAAAGAACTTGCCAAGCTCAGCAGCTTAAAACAAATAAGCCAGTGATGAAATGGGCAGAAGACATGAATAGACATTTTCTAAAGAAGACATCCAGATGACCAACAGACACATGAAAAGATACTCAAAGTCACTCATCATCAGGAAAATACAAATCAAAACCATGCTGAGATACCACCTCATGCCAGTCAGAGTGGCTAAAATTAACAACTCAAGAAACAACAGATGCTGGTGAGGACATGGAGAAACAGGAACCCTCCTGCACTGTTGGTGGAAATGCAAACTGGTGCAGCCACTCTGGAAAACAGTATGAAGGTTCCTCAAAAAATTAAAAATAGAACTACCCTGGGACCCAACAATAGCACTACTAGGAATTTATCCAAAGGATACAGGAGTGCTGATCCATAGGGGCACATGTACCCCAATGTTTATAGGAGCACATTCAATAATAGCCAAATTATGGAAAGAGCCTAAATGTCCATCAACTGATGAAAGGGTAAAGAAGATGTGGTTCATATATACAATGGAATACTACTTGGCAATGAGAAAGAATGAAATCATGCCATTTGCAGCAATGTGGATGGAACTGGAAGGCATTTTGATAAGTGAAATAAGTCAGTCAGAGAAAGACAGATATCATAGGTTTTCATTTATATGTGGAACTTGAGAAACTTAACAGAAGACCATGGGGAAGGGAAGGGGAAAAAATAATTACAAACAGAGAGGGAGGGAGGCAAACCATAAGAGACTGTTAAGTACAGAGAATAAACTGAGGGTTGATTGGGAGGGGGATGGTAGGGAAGAGGGGAAAATGGGTGATGGGCATTGAAGAGGGCACTTGTTCGGAGAAGCACTGGGTGTTGTACATAAGCAATGAACCACGGGAATCTACCCCCAAAACCAAGAGCACACTGTACAAATTGTATGTTAGCCAATTTGACAACAAATTATATTTAAAAAAATATTTCATCATGCATTTTGTAAGAACAAGAATATCCTCTTACATAACCACAATAAAATTCTCAAATTCAAGTTATTTGACATCAATACAATACTATGACCTAATTAGCAATACATATTCTATTTTCATCAGTTGTTCCATTAACATCCTTTATGGATATTTTTTTCCCGGATTTAGGATACAAACAGGACCACATGTTGCATGTACTTGTCATGTCCTTTTCCCCTTTTCATATAGAACAGGTCCTTATCCCTTTTGCCCTTCAAGATACTGATAGTTTTCAGCTTTATTGAGGCATAACTGAAAATACTGATATTTTTGAAAAGTATGGACCATTTTCTTTTGGAAAATGCCCTCAATTTGATCCTGTATAATATGTTCTTGTGATTAGATTTAGATTAGGCATTTCTGGCAGGTGTACTACTTGAGTGTTGTGTTCTCAATGGATCCCATAGGGAGGGACCTAATATCAGTCTCATTATTGTAAATGGTAACTTTCTCATTGGTAAGGTGGTACCTAATCATTTTCTCAAAGAAGAAACCAAATGTGGTTTAAAGATGTGAGTCATCATCAATAAATTTATAAATTTAACAAATCTTCCAAAATGTACTAATAATTTTCCTTCCTTCAGAAATAAACAAGCAGGTTCACTCAAAATAAACAAGCAAGCATAGCCCTGGAAAAAAATCCAAAATGGAAGAAAAATGAGGAGGGATTGGTCTCACCCCGTTCTTAAAATGCATCAGAAGGCCTTGGTAATTAATACAGAAGGGCATATGAATAGACATACAGCCCAATGGAACAGAAGAGAACATAGAGAAATAGACTCAAATGTTTGCAGGACATTAATATATGACAAATATGGGTACTGTAATCAGTGGGTGTAGATGGACTTTGTAATAAACAGCACTGGGACAAGTGGATAGCCAGTAGGGAAAAGGCAAGGTTGGAACCATACTACACCTAGTACGTCAAGGTAAACTCTGATGGGTCAAAGTTTTAAATCTAAAAAATAAAACTATGTAAATATTACCAGCAGGCATTCTACAACTATGCTGGATCTCATCCACTTCCCGCCCCCACCCCATAGAGTGGAGATCCACTCACCCTCCCTATTCTCTGCTGGAAGGCTGCCCCATGTGGATGACCCCAGCAGGATCCTGCACCCTCTGGCCAATGGGGAGCTATGAGAAGACACAGGAAGTCATGAAGGAAATGAGGGCAAGATATTCACTTCCTGACTTCCGCTGTACCCCAACAGACACAAGTGCTCTTCTCTAGTTGGCCTGGTCTACACAGCTCTCTTTCCCTCCAGGCTACAATAACTTCTTTGCTCCTCACCCTCTGGAGACCAGGGTGATGACACCTCTGTTGTCCCTAGGCCCAGATTCTTGCATCACCCTTAGAAGCTCCCTAAATCTTGCCCACAACCTTGTAACTAATCCCTTTGTATATCCGTTTGTATATCACTCTTGAATTATCCTGATTGGGACTCTGATTGGAACTCTGATTGGTAGGATAACCTTGGAGTGGATTGGCATATCTAACTATGTCTCAAGCTCTAGAAATAAATAAATAAATAAATACCCATAATTGTAACTGGAAACAATAACAACTTCTACATAAAAAAAATATAATCAAAGCACAACACAAAGCAAAAAGACAACAAGTAGGGGAAATATTTGCAGCTCATGACACAAAAAAAGTGTTTTTCTCCAAAATATGTGAAGAGCTCCCAGAGAGGACAAAGAGTAAGACTACAAGGCCAACAAAGGAATGGGCAAAGGTCACAGACAGTTGACAGAATAAGAAATCCAAATCGTACTAAATACTTGTGAGCCAGACACAAAAATCAAAACTCCACTAGGGTAAAATTCTTCCTTGGTCAGATGGGAAAAGTTCTGGAAGTTTGACAAAACACCCTGTTAGTTAGGTGCTAGGGAAGTAGATGTTCACTCTCAGTGGGACCGCCAAATGGTGCAGCCCCTACTGGGGATAAAACCGTCAAAATTTCAAATGCACTTTCCCTTTGACCCAGCACCCCTGCTCCTGGGGTTATATTTGATCAGTGTGAACTGACAGCTGATAAGATTATTCCTTACAGCATTGTGTGTGATACTAAAAAAACATGGAAACCACCCAAGTGTCCATGTCTGAGGAACTGCTACATAAACCTATGATTTATTCACATGATGGAATAGTCTATAACTGTAAAAAATATTTTTTTTAAATGAGGACTCTTCCTGTGAACTAACATCAAAATATCTCCTGGACACACCATTAAGTAAAAACAAAAAAGTGCCTAAATATGGTACAATCTGGTATGCCAACTTTGAGGTAAGAAAGTAGGAAACAGGTACATCATTTCCATGTTCTTGTGTTGGCATAAAGATGCAATGAAGGATAACAAAGAGACAAATGATCACAGAGACTTGGGGTGGAGGCAGAAGCATGTGGCTGGCATAGGATTTTCTCAGGGTCTACCCTCCCCACTGGTTCCATTTTTGAACAATATGAATGTGATGCCTATTCTAAAAGATGAAGAAGATAAAAGAGGAGGGAGCAGATGACAGATGGAGAAAATGAAAAAGAAGACCAGAAAGAAGACAAAAACAAAGGAGATGAACATGGGGTTGGAAAAGTAGACCATGTTGCTTGGGACTGAGGGCTGGGTGAACTCTACTCCTTGTTTCTTGGGTTTTAAAAGCTGCAGACAGGGGGCCAAAGGTAAAGAACATGGGCTTGGGAATAAAACAGACCCTTGTTTGAACCTTGGTGCTCCTGCCTTCTTACAGAACAGATGGCTCCACTTCTGTGAGCCACAGTGTGCATAATGGGTGAGTGAGGAGAGTAGTACTGACTTCATACTGTTACAAGGACTGAATCAGGTAATATACGCCCATAGAAAGTGCTGGCTCACAGGAAATATGAGACATTATTATTTTCATAGCTTTCAGGCAGCTATGTTGAAAGGTAAGAATTTAATTGCCCATGTAAACTCTTTTTACCGAAAATTCTCCCAGGAAAATGAAATTACTGTCTTCCAAATAAATACCGAGACTTCTATTTTGAGATGCATTGCTGAGGGCTTTTTGCTCTGCTGTGGTGCCATCATTTAATTAGCCTCCATTAAGGATACAAAATATCAAGGCACATGCTTTATTCTCAACAAAGGCAGCCTTGCGTTTTCCCCTCTCTTTCCATTCTTCTTTCCCCTCGGTCTTCTCTGTTCATTTCATCTCTTGTCCTCCTCCGTTTTCTCTTCTACTTTTGCCTCCCTTCTTCTGGGCCTCTGTAGTCACAGACAACATGGATGTTAAAAAAGGAAGCGACCTTAGGAGACCAAGGGTTCAATCCACTCATGTTGCAAAGTCCAGAGAGAATAAGGGTTCACCCATGGTCCACAAAGTGGGAAGAGGGGAGGTGGCAGGGAGGAGTCCACCCATGCTGGTGCCTACCTGTACTGTCCCCTCTCCAATGCCTTGTCTCGGCCATTGATCTAGTTCTGAGGGGCAGGAGAGCCTGGCAGTCATCAGCTCTCTTTCCAGTGCATTGTTGATGGCATTGACTTTATGCCTTAGAGCATAACCTTTGTAAGTTTCCAAAAGCACATGCTGTTGCAGATCAGAAGGCTTTTCTCCCAAGACTATCATCTCTGAGTTTCCTTTTTCTTTGCTATGTCTTTTAAAAAATTATCAAAGGGATACATGTACACAGTTAAAATAAAAAAGAATAAACTTGTGATGAAAAATGTTACCTTGAACTCTTCACTATTCTAGTATTTGCAGCTATAATTCTAAATAATATGATTAGATCATTATTTCTTGGTTTATTGATTTTAGACATTATCCACTGACTTCCTGTTATGAAAACTGGGCATTCTGTGTCTTGCATCACCTTGGCTCTCAGTCTCCAGTTCCACCACCTCCACCTTCTCCCTGTTGGCCAGATTGATAGTCTGCATTTATAATATTATGACCAGGAACTGTGATTTAGTTCACTCCTTATACAACTTTTTAAGGATTTATATATCTAATAATAGCTATCACTTTTAGAGCCAATCATTTTTTTTTTGTTTGCTTTGTCTGTTAATTCTTCTGAAAATCCTCAACGAATTATGAAAACCTGAATATTACTGCTGATCCACATAACCAAACATATCAGGTATCTATCTTACCTATTCTAGTTTTGTTTTTTGTTTTGTTTTGTTTCTTGTTTTTGTGGGGTTTTTTTTTTGTTTTTTGTTTTTTGTTTTTTGTTTTTTGTTTTTTGGCTACATCTCTCCTAAACCGTCAGTCCTCCAACCTCAGTCTGGACCAGGAGCATCAGTCTGGTTTCAGATTATCTTCTCTGGAATGCACCCCCTCCTCATTCTTGGTGCACCCTGTTTCCATAGCACACTCTCTAATAATGCTCATGAAATTGTGCATGAGAGGTCAATATTTTTATTTACTTATTTTTTTAATTTGAGAGAGAGAAAGAGAGAGAGAGAGAGAGCAGGGGAAGGAGCAGAAGGAGAGGGAGAGAGAGAATCTCAAGCAGGCTCCACACCCAGTGCCGAGCCTGACGTGGGGCTTGATCTCATGTGAGATCATGACCTGAACTGAAATCAAGAGTTGAACGTTCAACAGACTGAGCCACCCAAGTACCCCAAGAGGTCAATATTTTTAGACCATGCATATCTGGCAAATGTCTTTATTCTACCCTCCCTATAGAATGATAAATTGGCAGGTTGAGAATCATCTCTCCCTAGTCCTCTGGCTTCATGGTTTTTCAGAAGCCCCCATAAATCTTGGATTTTCTTGCCTTTGTATGTGACCTCCGCCCCCCCCCCCCCAGAAACATTTAGGATCTTTTCTCACTGGTGTTTTAATATTTCAGCAATGTGCCTTAAGTAGGGTAGTTTTTTCATTCATTTTGTTGATTATTTTGTGGACCTTTCCACCTAGAAATCTATGTATTTCATAGTTAAACTGTATGTTTAAGATTTATGCATTTTATTTGTTCCACCTTAATAAAATTTCAAGAACCAGGAAGGGGGAGCCTATTTTGGAGCTCAAAAGCTAAAATGTGAACTCTCTGTACCTGTGTTCCCTCTCTTGAGGCAATAGATGCTTCTAGAAGAGCGGGCAAAGGCAATACTGTGTTTACCAAAAGTAGTATCACAGAATTGTCTTGCCTCCTTTACCTAGCTGAGTCCTTATAGTTGTCCTCTCAGGTATGTGGGTGTTATTATCCCCATTTTAGTGATGAGAAAATCAAGATTCAGAACATTTAAGTAAACTTCCACTAAAATCTCACTGCTAACTTACATTTCAACCTGACTTGGATTCTTCCTGATCACAAAGAGCACATTCTTTGCTTTTTGATTGTTTTTGTTTTTGTTTTGTTTTGTTTTGTTTTGGTAAATGTTAAGCCTCCATTTGAGATTGTTAAGAATGTGCCAAAACTTCATAAATTTTATGCTCCCTATGTTAATTTCCTATCCATTTAGAAATATTCAATATCCTGAAAATAACATTCATAGACAGAAATAAATATAAAAGATTCTATGGAGAAATTTTAGTCAATTCTGTTTTTTCTGGAACTCAAAGATATTCACTGAATGTATTTTTTTTCCTGCCATTCTAGTACATATAAGGAAGTGCTAATCACTGAAGCACATAAAATGAATCTATGTGAAACATATATAATAATGCATTTTGTATGTTTAGGTGTTTTTACAAATAAGGTTTACAAAGGAATATGATAACATAAATTATCATTTTATTATAAACATAATTTATAAATTATGAATAAGCAGCCATTTTGGAAGACTATTGAATCTTGGGGAGTATATGATACTTTTATTCCTTGTTGAATCTGTAATATTTAAAATGAAATTGAAGGTAGACAGATAACATTATTTGGACAACCTTTCCATGGCCTATGGAAGTCCGTCTCACCATCAGCCTGTCTACATTTCCTGAGGTGCGTTTTCATGAGTCACTTCCAGATTCATGCCACTGCCTCCAACAGAAAATTCAGTGCCACAGTTTCCTTGCAATCCTCATGTGCTCAACCTTCTCTGTGCCATACCCAACAGATGCAGAATTCAGCCTCTCTTCCTTTACCACAGAGACCAACTAACAGGAGACATTTGAGAATTTGGCACATTTTCCTAAAGGTTTGGAAAACCTTATGTTACAAAAAAACACCAAAAATCTTTGTTTGCTTACTTTTTTCTTCATTTTTACCTGCAACCAAACTCCATTTATTATTTTTTTATTGAGTTATATTTGACCTATAACATTATGTTAGTTTTAGCTGTATGACATTAATGATTCGATACATGTATACATTATGAAATGATCACCACGATAAAGTCTAGTGAAAGAGATTCATCACCACACAGTTACAATTGTTTTTCCTGTGATGAGAACTTCTAAGATCTACTCTCTTACCAGCTTTCAAATATACAATACTGTATTATCAACTATATGGTCCCAATGTTGCACATTACATCCCCATGACTTATTTATTTAATGACCACCTTTGCCCACTTTGCACACGTCCCCCTAACAACCCTCACTTCTGGCAACCACCAGTCTGTTCTCTGTACCTATGAGCCCAGTTTCCTAATCTTTTCTTTTTCTTTCTTTCTTTCTTTCTTTCTTCCTTTCTTTCTATTCTGCATATAAGTGAGATCATATAGTATGTGTGTTTTTCTGTCTGGCTTATTTCACTTAGCACAACACCCCCTAAGTCTATCCGTGTTGTTGCAAATGGCAAGATTTCCTTATTTTTTATGGCTGAATAATATTCTCGTGTGTGTGTGTATGTGTATGATATATACAAATATACATGATATATACACACATATCATACAAATATCAAATATATATGATATTTTCTTTATTCATTCATCCATTGATTAATTAAAAGTTCATGTCCTTAATTAAGATTCTGGAGTGCTCCCCTGAGGAATTGTAAAAGGGGTCAGAGAGGAAAGAAGGAAGGATAGGCCACCAGCTGCTAAAAGGAGATGTCTGTGTGCACCTGGTATCACATTACAGACTTGAAATTATTTTGCTTTCCATTTTCTCTCTTTCTGCACTCTTAGGGAGATGCTCAGTCTCAATCTCCCAAGTAGACTCAAATGAAAATCTAAGCTCCCTGAGGCCAGCAAAAAGTATTTTAAGATTGTTTTGTTTCTCCCATACAATAGCTTTTTAATTGACTAAAAGGTATCTCATTATCCTGCCCATTTGATTCTAAGATGATATTTTATCGGCACTGACCACTTCTCCATAACCACAGAGGCAGAAAGTATTGCTGTTGGACATGTTTCCTTTAAAAAAAACATTTATTTGGAGGACGACCTGGCACTCCTTCCTGTAAACACGATGAGTAAAAAAGAGTCAGCTGGATCCCTGTGGGGTTTCCCCATCAGACAGGTTATGATCCTTCTAGCAGACTCCCAGTTAATCTACCTATTTCTTTTTCATTTCAGTGGTACAAAAGTAAATTAAGCATTTTGCTTTCCCTGGTGACAAAGAGGCCTCAAATGAAGAAGGACTACTCATTGCCATCATAGAAATCTGGAGAAAATTGAGGTAAATATTTCCCTGATAAATTAAATCTTCAATTGGATTCTCTTTCCACAATTAAATTTGCTAGCTTAGCCGCCTGGTTTGCTATGCAGTGATTAATGCATTAAACCAATTAAACTCTAAGTAACTCTTCACATTTGTTTCCCTATTGTTTTTAGAAGCCCACACACAGAATGAGTCTGAACCAGAGGTGTAATTTATTTGTCTGCAATCTTGAGTCAGTGAGTTCCCTCAGGGTATCTTTCAACCGGTTCTTTCTTAATCTCAATGGAGTTTGGTTTTTTTTTCTTCAAAATATGTGATGTATTTAGAAACAGGTTACTCAGCACAGAACCCAAGGCATTCCATGTTTTCTATTTCAGAATTCACCCACATGACTTAAGAAACTTCAAAACTATGTACTCTATGCTTTTACAGGTCTGATTTGGTACGCAGTGGTGAGTGTTGTTACTGTGCCTCTTTTATCACAGAAATCAGAAACAGCCACCCTCTCTAAATATGCCTGTCAATATTGGAAAGGTAAATTGAGAATACAGGAGAGGCAGACTTCACCCACCCTTTCCAGTCTATTAAACTTCTTTTAAAGTTTTTATTTTAATTCCAGTTAACATAAGCTGTTATGTTAGCTTCAAATGTACAACATAATGATTCAACAATTCCATACACCACCCAATGTTCATTACAAGTGCACTCCTTAATCCCTATCACCTATTTCACCTATTCCCACCCCCCCACCTCTCCTATGGTAACCATGAGACTGTTCTCTATAATTACGAGTCTGTTTCTTGCTTTCTCTCTCTCTCTCTCTCTCCCCCCCCCCTTTGCTTGTTTGTTTTCTTTATTAAATTCCATATATAAGTGAAATCATATGGTATTTATCTTTCTCTTGTCTGACATATTTTGCTTAGCATTATACTCTCTAGCTCCATCCATTTTGTTGCAAATGGCAAGATTTCATTCTTTTTTATGGTTGATTAATATTCCATTGTATATATAAACCACATCTTTGTCCATCCATCAATCAATGGCCACTTGGGCTGATTCCATATCTTGGCTATTGTAAATAATGCTGCACTAAACATAAGGATGCATGTATCTCTTTGAGTTAGTGTTCTGGCATTCTTTGGGTAAATACCCAGTGGTCAGTTGCTGGATTGTAAGGTTTTTGAGAAACCTCCATACCGTTTTCCACAATGGCTGCACCAGTTTACATTCCCACCCTACAGTGCACAATTGTTCCTTTTTCTCTATATCGTCACCAACACCTGTTATTTATTGTTTTGTTGATTTTAGTCATTCTGACAGGTGTGAGGTGATTTCTTATTGTAGTTTTGATTTGCACTTCCCTGACAATAAGTGATGATGAACATCTTTTCATGTGTCTGTTGGCCATCTGTATGTCTTGTTTGGAGAAATGCCTGTTCATGTCTTCTGCCCATTTTTTAGTTAAATCATTTGTTTCCTTGACGTTGAGTTGTGTAAGTTCTTTATATGTTTTGTATACTAACCCTTTATCAGATATGTCATTTGCAAATATTTTCTCCCATTCCATAGGTTGTCTTTTAGTTTTATTGGTTGTATTCTTTGCTGTACAGAAGCGTTTTATTTTGATGTAACTCCAGTAGTTTAGTTTTGTTTTTGTTTCCCTTACCTCAGGAGACATTATCTAGAAAGAAGTTGCTACAGCCATTGTCAAAAAAGTTACTGCTTGTGTTCTCTTCTAGGACTTTTATGGTTTCCAGTGTCACATTTAGGTATTTATTCCATTTTGCATTTTTTGTGTATGGTGTAAGAAAGTGGTCCAGTTTCATTCCTTTGCATGTTGCTGTTTGGTTTTCCCCACACCATGTTGAAGTCTTTTTTCCATTAGATATTCTTTCCTGCTTGTCAAAGATTAATTGCCTGCATGCTTGTGGATTTATTTCTGGATTTTCTATTCTGTTCTATTGATCTGTGTTTCTATTTTTGTACCAGTACCATACTGTTTTGATTACTCCAGCTATGTAATATAACGTGAAGTCTAGAATTGTGATGCTTCCAGCTTTGCCTTTCTCTTTCAAGATTACTTTGACTATGAGAGATCTTTTGTGGTTCCATACAAATTTTAGTATTGTTTATTCTAGTACTTTGAAAATGCTATTGGTATTTTGTTAGGAATTGTATTAAATGTGTACATTGCTTTGGGTAGTATAGATATTTTAACAGTATTTGTTCTTTCAATCTATGAGCATGGCATGTCTTTCCATTTCTTTGTGTCCTCTCTTCAATTTCTTTCATCAGTGTTTTATAGTTTTCAGAGTATAGGTCATTCACCTTTTTGATTAGCTTTATTCCTAGGCATCTTATTATTTCTGGTACAGTTGTAAATGGGATTGTTTTCTTAATTTCTCTTTCTGCTGCTTCATTATTGGTGTATAGAAATGCAACAGATTTCTGTATGTTGATTTTGTATCCTGTGACTTTACTAAATTCATGTGTCAGTTCTAGCAGTGTTTTGATGGAATCTTTAGGGTTTTCTATATAGAGTATCATGTCATCCACAAACAGTGAAAGTTTTGCTTCTTTATTACTAATTTGGATCCCTTTTATTTCTTTTTGTTGTCTGATTGTTGTGGCTAGGACTGCCAGTACCATGTTGAATAAAAATGGTGAGGGTGGACATCCTTGTCTTGTTCCTGACCTTAGGGAAAAAGCTTTCAGTTTTTCCCCATTAAGGATGATTTAGATGTGGATTTTAAGTCTATTAAACTTTATGGCACAGCAGCATTAGATAATATCTTATCTAAAGTTAAAAAAAAGTTTTCTTCCTAAACATTTATTTAGCTTTTGGCCTTAGGCTAAAAGAAAATCAAAAATACATATAACTATTAGAACCCAGATACAAGACCACACTTTTTTCTCAGACCAACAACTCTTCTAGAATATTCATGAAACTCTATGGTGCATGGCTGAAAAGACACCAGAACTCAAGCTTCAGG
This sequence comes from Panthera uncia, assembly GCF_023721935.1. NCBI lineage: Eukaryota > Metazoa > Chordata > Mammalia > Carnivora > Felidae > Panthera > Panthera uncia. The sequence goes on from NW_026057581.1 coordinate 23,559,698, forward strand.
TGTGCTACTACTTAACATGTAACAGTGGGTGAGTTACTTACCCTGTCTGGGCCTCAGTTTCCTGATGTATGAAATGAGGATAATACCTGGTCAGCCTACCCCACAAAGTTGTGTTTGAGTTCAAATGATTTAAAGCCTGTGGAGGCCCTTTACAGTGTGTGAGGTTGTCCTGCCACAGAGCATTGTTGTGTGGCTTTAAAAAAAAGATGTTTACTTATTTATATTGAGAGAGAAAGAAAGCGCATGCATGCGGTAGGGGGAGGGGCAGAGAGAGAGAGAGGAAGAGAGGGAATCCCAAGCAGGCTCCACACCACCAGCACAAAGCCTGATGTAAGCTCAAATGCACAAACCATAAGACCAGGATCTGAGCTGAAATCAAGCGTCAGATGCCCAACCAAATGAGCCACCCAGGCGTCCCTGTGTGGCTTTTTATTATTGATCTTAAAGTCAACTTAGAGAGGTCTGCAAAAGGACCATGTGGTACAGGGGGAAATTGTCAGAATGCCTAACATTTTATTCTCAATATTTAATTTCTCTTTTTGTACATATTTATGGAATATGTGATTTGTGTGTGTTTGATGGTAGATTGGCTTGCTCAGCATCCATTCCAACCTTTTTTCTGATTTGTCTTCCTGATTGCAAAGGCTGGAAAGCTGAAAAACTAAGCTTCCCAGACCACTCGTGGCTAAGGCTCCAGAGGCCATTTATTTGTGTATTGCCCACGGTTCTCATTTCTGTAAACTTGATCTGTTCACATCTGCCCTACATGCATATACTGAACAAGCCTTATCCTGGACAACCTGCTTGAGTCACCTCATCTTGGCCTCCTGCCTCCATAGTAGTGGCCCCCACCCTCCCTACACACACCAGGAGGGCCCTTTGTGGGGTGGGGAGTGCTTTCCAAATACAAACTAGCCAATCAGAGCCCATGCCCCAACCAGCTTCTCTGTGGGCTAGCACACTTCAGCCACTGTCCACCTGCTCTAATCACCCCAGGGTCTGGTGCCAGACAGCCAGGTATAGCTCCTATGCCCCAGAGCATGCTGAAATTTTTCAAACTAGTCAATCCTAAGCCTGCTTACTCCACCTCATCTATTATTTCCTGCAGAAACCCCAAGAAAGACTCTAATTCACATTTCCCCTCTCTTCCTCTGCCTCTTGGATGACCCTGGTGCTTCTAGTGTGGCCCTGAATGATGTGCGCATCTCTTGGGATCTGTGAGATATAAGTTATCCTTTCAATGGCAACCATTTCTTGATCTGTTGGCCTCACCCTACCTCAGGTTTTCTATCATGCTGTATTTTCAAACATGTTGCAGAGCAGCTGAACTCACCAGAGACTTGTATTTGGAAGGTTAAGAGAGGAGGTGGGGCATCCATTTGCTGAGTCACCCAGGTGCAGCACAGCCCTGGGGCTACAAGTTTGGCAGCAACTTTCTGATCTCTGCTTTGCAGCTAAGGCACTCAGTTCCTGGAGCCAGGAGACCGTGAGTGTGCCTCCTAACCCCACAGTGCCCCGAGTGGCAAAGGTAGGAGCTCCCTTGTCAGGCTGGGTCTGCAGTGTGTTCCTGGGGGCCAAGGTTTTACAGTAAAACCTTGGTTTGCGAGCATAATTCATTCCAGAAACATGCTTGGAATCCAAAGCACTTGTATATCAAACTGAATTTCCCCATAAGAAATAATAGAAACTCAGATGATTCATTCCACAACCCAAAAAATATTCATATCAAAATGATTACAATACTGTAACATAATACAAAATAATAAAGAAAATACAAAATATAAAGAAAATAAATTAATTAACCTGCATTTACCTTTGAAAACCTTCATGCTGGTGTGAGGGAGACAAGAGAGAGAAGAGTTATTGTGTAAGACGACTTTCACTGTCACTAATGAAATCACTGCTGACTATTGGCTCAATGGAATCTTTTTCTGCATGGGGGCCATTGTATATGCTCTAATGGATGTTGACTACAGTGCAGTATGAATAAACTCTTGTCATATACTGTATTTAATGTAACTGGCAATAAGGGATCAGAGGAAAGGGTCTATATCTGTAGGCAGACTGACTCAGATTGAAGCAAAGCATTCCTAAGCTTCCTCTTGTCTGGAAAAGCAAAGGACTGTCCATAGGTGCTTTGAAGTGACAAAAAATACACTAGTGCCAGTTGTGGACACCTTCCAACATTCTGAAAAATCACTGATTTCTGCCAAATACTGTGGCCTGAGACCAAGCATCCGAGCATGGGAGACAGTCACCCACAATCCCATAGCAAGAGAGAGAAGTACCGTTTGCTTAGTTGTGATCATGTGACATGATTCAGTGTCATTTACCACTCGTACTGCAAGACATCACTTGTTTATCAAGTTAAAATTTATTAGAAACGTTTGCTTGTCTTTCGGAACATTCACAGAACAAGCTACTTGAAATCCAAGGTTTTACTGTATTAGCTATAATGGGGGATGGGAATAGTGAGGGAGTGGCTATTGAGAAGTAAAGGGAACTCTAAAAACATTAGGAGACACAGATATAAGAAACAGCAATACCTCTAGAGCTGAAAGAGAATGTCCGAGGAAGTAACTATGCCCCAACTTTGAGCTGGGATCCAAGACCTGCTAGTGAGGTCATGGCTGTGGCTCAGTCAATAGCATACAAGTTGTTGTGGTGTCTGGCCAGTGGAACTTGCTGGAAATCTGTCCTCTAAAGTACTCCCAGAAAGCTGTTCCTGGGAGGTATCTCAAGGGACTTCCACTACAAAGCTTCCTGAAGGGAGGGCCAGGAAATTTTGCTGACCTCCAAGTGCTCCTGGCTATCCTGCATTGCAGGCCACAGATTCAGCTCCAGGATCACAAAGCAGCTCAAGGAAGGGAAGATTTGGTGAACAGAAGTATTGAGTCAATCATTGATAACAGTCCACCCCTTTGGCTACCTGGCTTCTAGACGCATTTTTTAACACACATGTGAACTTTTGTACTCACCCCTTTCCCAAATGAGGAGGCACAATGGCCATTGTACCCATCACTGGATATGTTAATTACTTCTCCAATTCAGCCATAGTCCCACCGAATATTCTGTCACCTAAAGACTAAATGATAAAGTGTATTCATATATAAAATAATAATGGAAGGGGAAGAGAGAAGAAAAAGACTATCATACACACATAAAGACATACACAGAAAAGCAAAGAGAAAATAAGCAGAGCTACTTCAGTCCCTCTTAATGTAACTGGTCACTGTTATCTGTGGCTTCCTTCTTCCACCTCCCATTCCATATTTCCCTTGCCCTTAGCCAGAACTTCAACTGGTTGTTTAAGTCATAACCTGGTAAAATGACACAAAACTTCATTGGCAAAATGGTCTGAATCTTAAATAATTATTTTCCCCTTTTTTGTGGGGGAGAAGGAAAGGTCTGCAGTTTTCTGTAAACCTCACTACCAGGCATGTAAATATTTAGAGTTACCCTAGGAATCCCTGGGTTCCAGATACCATCCCCATTGCCCTACTGGGTAGCAGCAACATGATCTCCCCTTAGTTATTGGGATCAATCACTCAAGCCAGTAGAGTGACTTCTTCTACCCAGTGATTAGTGGTATAATAAACCCAGAATAGCCCTGTGGCAGTCTCATACAATTCATTGAAACCACTGTGGTGTCCAATAGTGGAAGCATTACCCCTTGGAGTAATATCTCCAGACTAGCAGAGCACAAAGATGCTGGCTAGGATAAGAACATTTCTGTGAGTGGGTTATTAATGACAATGGGGAGAAGAACAACCCTTCTCCTATTTCTTGAATCCTAGATCCGTGGATCTTAGCAAAGGAGAAACGTCCTTTAAGACAGAATTCCATTCTTCAATCTGTTGTGTCCCAACAAGCATTTTAACAGAGTCTTCTTTAAGCAATTCCACGTTTCAGTTAAGCTAGCTGGCTGCTTCCAGGTGATGGAGTGAGTATATGGGCAATTTCATGACATGAGACCATTTCCACACTTCTCTCGTGAAGTGAGTTCCTTGATCAGAAGCAATGCTGTGCAGATTACCGTGACACTGAACAAGGCATTCCAGAGTCCACAGCGGCAGCCCTGGCAGAGGCAATACAGACAGGTGAGTCATATCTATATGCAGAATATGTAGTCTATTCCTGTGAGGATGAATCTCTGCTCCCTCCATGATGCAAGAGCACCAGTGCAATCTCCCTGTCCCCAGATGGCTAGCTAGTCTCTCCAAGGAAGATGCCATACTGGAGACTTAGTGTTGGTCTCTGCTGCTGGTATATTGGACACTTAGAAAAGTTCCAGGCTTTCTAACATGGAGGCAAGCAATCCAGTGGAGTCTTCCTGATCCCACAACTGTTTGACTGAGATAGAGGTAGGAGCTCCCTTGCCAGATGAATCCTACAGTGTTTTCTAGGAATCTTTTCTTGGATCTTATAACCTATTCTTCCAGATATTTCTAAGTATCTAATTTCTTGCATTAAATCCTTTATGTTTAACTTTTTCTCTTATCTGCAATTAAACCCTGTGTGTTATAATGCTTTATAATTAATATATTTGTATGACTGTATATGAATATATTTGATATGTCTGATGAATATTTTAACTAATGGATATACATGATTTAAATATTTTTAAAGACTTAACTAGAGGGCATGCAATGGTCCCTTGTGGACATAAAATTTTACAGGACTCCTGGAACACTGTAATAGTTACCAGGGGGTTATCTGACCCAATCTCAAATTTGCTTTAGGCTAATGAAGCATGTAGCATAGACCTCTGCCATGCCCACATGCTCATGTGCCCTCTGACACAGGTGTGGGCAGTTGTTTGAACATGGTGCCCTCGTAAGGACAAGTACCTTGAAATGGCTTCTGCTGCTGCTGTTCCTGCCTCTTCTTCTTCTTCATCTTCATCTTCTTCTTCCTCCTTCTCCTTCCTCTTCCCCTTCTCCTTCTTCTTCTTTTTCCAAATCACACTTAGGTCAAATTCTTTTACCTATGCCTAAACTATATATCTCAAACAGATGCTTTAACCTTTGTGATTTTAATGAATGGTACCAAAAAGCTCCATTGGGTCTAAATCAAGCTTTTAATGTCCATTTTAGTCTTGTGCTTTTCCAGCTTCACCTGAGGCAGACTCAGAGACACACAATGGGCAAGAGGGCCAGATGGCTTCCTGGCCATTTCTCTGCCTCAAAGCTCCACTCCACTACACTCTCCATGCCACCTCTGACCCCCAGAGTATGTAGAGAGGAGAGAGGAAACACAGGAAAATGGCACAGGAGATGTTACAGTGTCATATTGGTAGCCTCTGGAGGTGGCTCTCTCTCCCACAGGCGAGTTTGTGGTTTCCTTAGAGACCTCATCTCCTAGGACCCTCCCACTGCCCCACTGCTGGGTGCAGGCTGTGCCCCCTTGACTGGCCATGGCCAGCACTCTCTTGGCTCCCACTTGCAGAGGTAGACCCTGCTTTGACTCTCTCTCCCTCCACTCGGGCATAGTTCTACTGGAACAGATCACACTGGCTGATTTCTCCACTGGCCACTCCTCCCAATACCCTCCCCCCCAATCCTGCTGCTGACAGAACTGCAGAAGCCAGCTCTCTTCTGTGCCATCAGAGCACCTGCAGCCGCCAAGGGCCTCCAGCTTCCTCAGGTACCAGTATTTGTGCTCACAGGTCACTCTCCATGAAGTTCTCTGAGAGTGCCCCTTACCTGACCTGTTGTGCATCAGAAGCACATGCCTTCCATGACACACAGCCTCTGACAGCCTATCCTCAGAAGTCCTCTTTCTCCATCAGGCTCTTCTGATCAGTCTGAACACAGGCAGGAAGTGGGAGACAGGCAAAGCCAGCAGGGCTAAAAAAAATCTCTTCTCTCTGTATGTGGTCGGCTCTGCTCATAAGGACTGGGCCCTGTTTTCTGTTATTGTTTTTTGTGTTTGTTTGACTTGGGTCTTGGTGGTGCTTTTATCCCATCCAGAAAATAAGAAAAGAGGAAAAATGGCATTTCAACATAGTGTTGTGTTAGAATCTTCCTCTCCTGGCTCAAAACACATTCAGGTTCTCCACATGTGTATTGTTCTAATAATTCTTAGCGGTAAATAGGCTCACATGCTAATATTATACCCGTTAAGATAACCAAGGCAACGTGAACTAAGGGCCTTGCAGGGGCCACTTAGGGAGTTATCACCTAAGGCTCATTTGAATTATACATTTCCCCACATGATGTTAATAATCTATACCCACAAAATAGCATTGTATTTCCACGTGGTATTACATCTGTATAACTTATAATAATGCGAACAAGATCAGAAATGGGTTGTCAACCAACGTTGTTCACAGACATGCCAGTTGTAATATTTCTCACTCATTTGTAACCGACACCAGCTGGTGTCATGCTGACCCTTAACACCTAGATGACACTGGCCTGAATCCCTATTCCAGAATTTGTCCAAGTTCAGTGCCATCCTCAGCGTTTCTCCTGGTTCTCTCTGGCCCCGAGCCCATATACTCACCAAGGTGAGTTCAGTCTGCCATGTGTCCCACCCTGTGTGTGCAAGTGACCCCCCGCTGGGCCCAGTGTAGATCTGCAGGTGGATGACTGGTCCTTCCTGGGTCTGTACTAAAGAAACAGCACCCACACAGAGCTCTTGTCCCCAACACATTCCCTGAAGATGTGAGGAGATGGAGGAAGTTTTCACCAGAATAAAGTCAACATTCCTGTCCCTGATGTTCTATCAGCTCCTCCAAGACCAGGCACCACTGACCAACCATACCTTTCAGGGCCTACCCCAGGGTTGTCCTGATCCCCAGCACAGCTCAACTCTTTTCTCCCATTTTTCCTCATTCCTTCCTCCTCTATTGCTGCCAGGAACTCTGAGTTCCTCCCATTCTCTCCAGCTCTCCCAGCCCTATGCCCGGACTCAGCCTTGAACTCTTCTTTGCAAATCCAAGTCAAGATGCTGGGCTGAAATTAAGGGACACTTTTTCATTAGTAACACAACATTCCATGTTTACCCTCTAACACTTCCTTTAAGAGAACTGAACCTCCTTGGGGCACCTGGATGGCTCAGTTGGTTGAATGTCCGACTTCAGCTCGGGTCATGATCTCATGGTTCGTGAGTTCAAGCCCCACATTGAGCTCTGTGCTGGCAGTGCAAAGCCTGCTTCTGATCCTGTCTCTCTCTCTCCCTGCCCCTCTCCTGCTCACCCTTGCTGTCTCTCAAAAATAAGTAAACATTAAAAAAAGAAAAAGCTTCAAAATGAGAATCTAACCTCCTCAAAAAAAAAAAAACTAGATTGATTTTATTTCAAACAGCAATTTGTTTCTTTTTTTTTAATATACTATATTTATTGAAGTAGGTCCAGGGAGCCCTCTATTTGGAAAGACTTTATATTTCAGTTGGTTAGATTTATGAGACTATTTTAAACCCAGAAAATGAAGATTTCCAATCCATCCCACCCTGACTCCCAGCAATTAACACAAAGTAGTGGAATTTGCTTAACTACTAGATTTTATAGGCATCATTCTCTTTGTCAAGATGCTATGGCTAAAATCAAATGATCCTGAAGTAGCTATGAAGATTTTCAGGCCAGATGTAATAAAAGAAGGAGTAGAAGACAGTAAATTGTCTGTTCCTCCTTACTGCATGGGCATCCAGGTCTCCCTGTCAGCGGATTTGGGCCCTGATGATTGATCCTGCTTCACTCATCATTCCCTATCTCACCCTATGCCTCTCAGTAGACTTTCTGAACACTTCCTGCTGGGGCATCATCCATCTCTCACAAGCCAGAAACAATTCTTTAGTTTAGTTTTGTTGTGAGTCAGCCTACTCCCCAAAGTCCCCAAATGGGTTTCTTCAGTTTGTACACTTTAGGTGTCGGTCTTCCCAATAGACACCAAGCTCGTGAATCTGTAACGGTTGTTCCACAGGGCAGATTTGCTTTCCTGAATGGCTCTCAAAGCATTCCTTCTTCCCTTACCAAAAAGAAAAAAAAAAAAGAAAGTCAAATCATGGATAAGCCAACTAGTACACCGTTTCTTCTTTCCCTTATTTCTGGTTTCTTCTCCCCTCTGAATCAAGCTTTTATCTCTGCCCTTGAGGATAATGTCCCAAATTAGGCCCAAGTATCCTATTTAAGTCATTTTTAAAATATAAATAATGGAATTGGAATGTAGTTTTACAGGAGGGAGGAGAAGAAGGAAAAGGAGAAGGAGAAGGAAAAGGAGACGGAGGAAGGAAGGAAGGAAGGAAGGAAGGAAGGAAGGAAGATGGAAAGAAGAAAGGAAGGAAGGCAAGAAACCTCCAGCTTTGAATGTTTTACTACCTCATCACACCAGAGTCCTTTTCTCGCTCCCACAAACACCATCTCCATCCGGAAAGCCTTTCCCCATCAGTGATCTACTGCTTTCAGGCCAGCTTTATGTGGAAAACAAGTAATTTAGGGGCACCATAAAAGCTTATTGATTACCAATGGTCCACTCTGTGGTAGGTACTTAGGCAAGGAGAAAGAAGGAAAAATATAAATAATCCCCAAGTTTACTTCTGCAAAAATAAATGGGCCAAATACCAATATGGCACCTTCCCAGCCCAGATCATTTCTTGCACTCATTAAAATTCAAAAGCTGTGGTCCAAGTGTGTCCTGGAGGAAACTTCCCAGAGTCTCACTAATGGATCTCTCTACCCCACCTCTCCACCTCCAGCAAAGGCTCTCCAAGGGAAGAAGAGAAAGAAAGCCAGTGTCTCTTAAACTGGAGCGCATGTCAGAATCACCTAGAAGTTCTGTTAAACCACAGCTCACTGAGTCCCAACCCCACAAGAGCAGGGCCAGCCCGATAACTTGCATTTCTAACAAGTTCTTGATGATGTTCATGCTGCTGGTCCAGAGATCATTGAGAACCACTAGTTACAAAGCAGGAAACTATAGTGGCTAAGAACACAGTGTCTGAAAGTCAGACTGCCTGGATCCAAACCCTTGTTCCACCTCGCTCACTGTGTGGTCCTGGGCAATTACTTGTTGGTGCCTTAGTTTCCTCATTTGTAAATGGGAGTTAGGACTATAATCCTACTTCATAGCATTGTCTAAAGAACTGAATACATTTATTTGGATAAAGCACTTAGAACAATACCTGGCACATGGTAAAAACCATGCACAAATATTAGCTAATATTATAAATTTTTAAACTTAGACGATCGCGTTGTTTGTTCTGTGACCCCAGTCTGGCCCAGAGTAAGCAAATCCACTCTGCTAAATGTCTTGCATGTGAATCCACATTCTCCCCTCAGCTGTCTGCTGTTAGACTGAGACTAGTCAACTAATAACTGGGCCTCAGTTTCCTCACCCATAAAGTGGGAGAGTTGGAGAGTTGGTTTCAAGGTTCCTTTTAACAGAAACACAAAGTGATTTCTGCAGCTTACTGGAAGACCTTTGAATGTCCCTGGCTTGGAAACTACATCCAGTCACACCTTCTTTTGAACGTTCAAATGTTAAAAGTGTCTGCATCCTGCACCAGTTAGAGTGGCCGACAGTGTGTGAACTTGCCCTTGTGCTTCTCTTCTTTGTCGGGTGTATCTCCTGCTTCTCCACTTGGTTATAGCAGCACCTCCCATAATCCTTAGGGTGGCCCTAAGGGGCAGGTGGCATTGCCCCATTTTCCAGAGGAGGAAACTGAGCTAAGAAAGACAGTAACCTGCCCAGAGTTACCCAGCCGGCAAGCAATGAAGCTGCAATCTGAGCCCTGTTCAGAGGCCCGAGGGAGACACTGAGGGGTGGAGAGGTGGGGGTCACAAATAAGCAAACCAGAATGCCCCCACAGGGACCAGTGAAACAGAGTGGGCATGCTCTTAGCATGGTTGCTAGTTCTCAGCATCTATTTGACACAGTCATCCCAGATTCAACCATCAACAAGGGCTACCAGGACCTCTCATCTGTGCCCCCAAAACTCCACAGGAGAATGAGGGGTGCCCAGCTCTTCCTCTTCGTAGTTCCTTCCGCACAGCTATTCCCCTGCTGGTGGTCAGAAAGCTCACCACTTCCTCCCCCAACCCTGTGCCCCCAGGGTAATCATTCATCTGTGAAGGCTGGGTCCATCACCACCCCTCCATGGGGTTTCTGGGGCCAGCACCCTCATCCTGCAGTGACCCTCCCTCAAACCACCACCATCCCCAGCACCCGACATGTTTATACCTCAGCATCTGAGACACTTTAAAGAATGCTTTCCTTCCCCTATCTGACCCTTATTATGGGCTAAATTGTGTTCCCTAACACACAATTCACATCTGAAGCCCTAACCCCCAGAGGTAACTAGGGTTAAATGAGGTCATTAGGGTGGGCACTAATCCAGTATGACTGGTGTTCTTTTTTTTTTTTTTTTTAATGCTTATTTATTTATTTTGAGGGAGAGAGAGAGAAAGAGAGAGAATGCATGCACGAGCATGAGGGGCAAAGAGAGGTGGGAGAGAGATTCCCAAGCTGGCTTTGCGCTGTCAGCATGGAGCCCAACACAGGGGTCAATCTCACAAACCATAGAGATCATGACCTGAGCGGAGATCAAGAGTTAGACATTCAATTGACTGAGCCACCAAGGTGTCCCAGCATGACTGGTGTATTTATAAGGAGATCAGGACACAGACACATACAGAGGGAAGACCATGTGAGGACACAGGATAGAGATGGCCATCTACAAGCTAAGGAGAGAGGCCTCAGAAGAAATCAACTCAGCTGACACCTTGATCTCAGCCCTCCAGGCTCCAGACCTTGAAGAACTGAATTTCTGTTGTTTAAGCCACCCAGCTCATGGTATGTGTTACTGCAGCCCCAGCAGATTAATACACCTACCCCAACAAATGTAATAGACACTTTGTCCTCTTAGAGATCAGTATTGTTTATCCTGGAAGTTCATGCCTAGACACCCTTATGCCTGGGGTAGTCCCTGGTTCCTAGGAGGCCCTTGGGAAGTGGATGTTCCCTGAATCATTGGATGAATCCATATATACAGCGTCCTGATATTTCATTAATAAAGCCCCATTGTATGCATCAGATATAAGAGACACATGAGATAAACTGAGAACCCTTACCACTGCCCAGAGCTATGCTTGAAAAACAACAGGCAAAAGGGAGTGGCTGAAAACACACAGGTTTTACTTTTGTTGAATGTGGAGAAAAATTTTTAAAAAGCAGTCCCAGATACCCAGAGGCTCACCTGGTCATCTTATTCTCCTATTGAACATAAGCCTTGGCACAGAACACCAACCCCAGATGTCACTCTGAAACCACAATAAAATGAGACAAAGCAAGGCCAGTTCATAATTTCATCTAAGCACAGACAAAAACAAGGTCACCGTGTCGCCCACAAAAATACTCTTCCCAAAGTCCCCTGTTTGGACTAAAATGACTGGTCTCCATAACTAAGAGACACTAAATTTCTGTTAAGCCACCCAGTTTGTGGTGACTGCTACTTTGCCTATTATAGCTTTATGTTGTTTTAGTCTCCCCTCTTCATAAAGATTTACTGAGGTGCCCAAAGAATTTCTCCCACTTTCTGGCAGCCCCCAACCTCCAAGCAGTCAATCTATAGAGCCAATCCTGACTTCCTTAGACCCTCCCCCAAATCAGGTAACCAAATCCCCAATCCTACAATAGGTCCTAACACCCTCCTACTGGATCCCCTGGTTGTTCACAGTGATGTTCTCACTGCAGTTAGTAATGAACCCCTAATGTGTCCCTGGTGATCTCAGGCTGGAGCCCCTTGACAATGCTGTTCAATTGGGTTTTGTTTGATGGAGTGGGATATACTAACTGCCAAAAATTTAAGAAGGGGTGTGAAAAGGAAGATGAAGTGGAGTCATTAAAGTTTAAGAGGAGAGGTTTGTCAATTTCCAAAAGGAGAGACAGGTTTGGTGCCTCCATGGAGGCACCAAGAAGGTTGCCTCTATGAGGGCAACCCTTTCCTCCACCTCCCAACAAAAACTGCAATAGTGTCAGTACCATTCATTAAACTCTTGAAATTGGGTCTGGGGTTGGGGCAAAAGGGGCTGAATCTTACGATAATTGGCTGAAGAAACTGGACTATACGCAAATACCTTCAGAGAGGTGAGTGGCCCCAAGTACTATCTATTGGGTTACCAAGACTCCCTCTTCACCAGTCTGCAAAAGTCTACAGGGCAGTTTGATAGTGATAAGAATAATTTCGTCCCCACAGTTTCCTATACCATGTGCTGGCCATGGTGGGTGATCAAGACTGATTAAGGAACTTGGTGACAATGACATTTCTCCAACCACTCCAGGAAACCCTTCAACCTTCCAAGAAAGCTGGTCATGAAACCTACCACTACCCTGCCCTCAGCTGATGGGATTTGCACTGGGCTTCTAGACCCAGGCAGCTAGTGTATAGGCTGGCTAGTGGTTCTTGAAGTGGACCTGACCCAAGGATTTGGGGGACCAGGAATGTCAGTGGAGGATGGAGAGATTCTGCTCCTTTCGGGGGCAGTTTGTATGTAAAATAGATAGAAGACATCACAAGTGAACTAGGTTTTTTTACTGCTGCTGTAACAAAGTACCACAAAGCTGGGTGACTTAACAGAAATTTAGTGTCTCTTAGTTATAGAGACCAGAAATCTGAGATCAAGGTACTGGTTGGTTCTTCCTGAGGGCTGTGAGGGAAGAATCTGCTCCCGGCCTCTCTCTTGGGCTTGCAAAAAGGTATCCTCACATTCATATGATGTTCTGTCTGTACGTATTTCTCTGTGTCCAAATTTTCCCTTTTTATAAGGACATCAGTCAAACTAGATTAGCACTCACCCTGATGATGTGGGAGGTCATCCAATTTAACTTGACTTCCTCTGTAAAGGCCCTATATCCAAATAAAGTCATTTTCTGAGCTAATGGAGGTTAGGACTTTGACATAAGAATTTGGGTAGGATACAACATAACCTGTAACAGTGAGTAACTGAGTGGACATTAAAGCAGACAATGAAAGTCAACATCTTGTGGGGCACCTAGGTGGCTCAGTCGGTTGAGCATCCAACTTCAGCTTAGGTCATGATCTCACAGTTTGTGGGTTTGAGCCCCACATTGGGTTTGCTGCTGTCAGCAAAGAGCCTACTTCAGATCCTCTGCCCCCCCTCGACTCTCTCTGCCCCTCCCCTGCTCACACACTCTCTCTCAAAAATGAATGAATATTTTTTAAAAAGACATCATCTTGTACGGTCCCTTTCAAACTATAATATGCACATGCATCATCTGAAGACCTTATTAAATACAGGTTCTGATTCAGTCAATCTTGGGTGGGCCCTAAGATTCTGTATTTTTAAAACAGTTGGCAAGATGGTGCTGATGCCGATGCTGGTGGTCTATGAATCACATTTTGAGAGTGGAGGGAATACGGCCTCTCCCAGGACTATTCTCCTCTTGGAGAGGTCTTGCTAATGTGTGAGTAAGACTGAGCAATTCTCAACAAGGAAGTGTGTTCTGTGAACTCAGGGCAGCAGTTCTCAACATTCATAGCACATTAGACCCATCCAGGGAGCTTGAACAAAGTCCTCATGGTCCCACTTCCCAGAGATCCAGATTAGTCTGGGATTGGTGTCAGTATTTTTAAGAAGTTCCCCAGGTATTTCTACCATTGCTCTCAGGTATCTTTTCCACAGTTCATATATGAACATTTGTAACAGGTGCACTTGTTCAGTAAGTGACCTTAATTGTGACAATTTCAACCACCAATGTCAATGGTGGGGAAATATCTATGGACAGACAAGTCTTTTGTTCTTCAAATAACAGAATGAGGTCATTTTAGTGCTTTGTGAGATCATCCTTGTCTGAAAGTATAGGGGGCTGAGACATCGGCTGTCGTGTCATTTCCCTTATTTAGAACAGAGAAATTTACTCATTTTCTGAGAATGCATTGAGCTGTGCTCAAGCCAAGAACTAGCTCCCACCCTATACAACACCCATAATCCTCAAAGGACAGGAAACAGTCTTTCCGTTGTTGGTGGTGCTTTAGCAGAAAGAGGATGTCTGGATGGAAGTGGGCCTTCTGCCACCAGTTCCCTAGGGACCATGACACAGTAGGTTCCTACTGTCCCTACAATCCTAAGAACAGGTGCTTGAAAATAATCAAATATATCCATGAGACAATTAGCCTATGTAGGCTTGTTAGTGTTGGCAGTGAAGGCAAGAAGCTGAGATCTGGAAAAATAGGAGAATGGTATTTCAAAGAAGAGGGTTTTTTAAAAATCATACAGAATTTGAAAACATAAGCAAAAATAAAATGTTCCCCTATCAGCCTCTTTATCTAAGTGAACACCAAGTCTTGAACACTACTATTTAGAAGTCACATCACACATTGTGCTGTAACTCCCCACTGATGACTGTCTCTCCCCTTGACTGTAAGTCCCTTCTTGTAAGGCCCGTGTTATCTGCATCAAAGAATCTCCAGTATCTAGCACAGTGCCTAGCACAAGGCGACATCACAGGAGGGCAGGATGTCTGCAGGGTCACTGCTCTATTCTAGCACCTGGGGCATAGAGGAGTTCAGCAAGTATTTGATGAATGAGTATCCGAGGACTCAAAAGTCAAGTTCTCACTATCCAGAGGCATGCCCTACCCTAGAGCTTTTCAGATTATTTCATTCGTGCAGATCGATGCAACTTTAGCAGGAGAGAGAATGGAAAGGGTGGGAGGTGGTTGCAGTGACGAGGTAGGAATCTTTGACCTTGACCTTCCTTTTTCCCCTGAAGATAGTCTAGATACCAACAGCCCAGCCACCTAGTTTCCTGCCCACCACTGAGATCTGAGAGTCAGGAATCCAAGCTGCCTTTCTATAGAGTGGTGTTTCTTTATAAGATGACTGAAGTGTCCTTGTTGACAGCTCTTCTGTCTCACATTTCAACTGCTTCCCACGCAGTCCTGCCCTGATGCTCCCAGCTTTGCCTTCAAGTAACCCTGAAAGCTGTCTTGTTCCAAATGAGGACCCAGCGCATTTTTGCCACCAGCAGGCACCTTCGGGCCAGGGACTGCACATTCTAAATAAATTCAGAATAGCACAGATGATATTTTGGAAACTGATTAGTAACCTGATGTTTGCTCGGCTCAGCTCTTAAGTTAAAATCTATTCATATCAATCAGCTAGTAGCTATGGAATATCAACTGGGAACCTGGGACTCTGCTAGGTCAAAAGAAGCACAGAGTGGGCCATATCTAAAAGCAGTTTCCCCCTTACCTGGGGAGGCCCGGGTTATGCTGAAGACAGCAGCTAGGTGCTTCACTGTGGGACATGGATGCTGACAGTAACAGCAGCTGAAGGATGGGGGGATGACAAGGAACAGCGGCAGGTGGAGAAGGTAGGGGTGGGACTTGAACAGGGAAGTGCCAAAAGGGGGAATCGTGGAGTGTGAGGGTGGTGTGGGCACTAAGGCACAGGGACAGGAAAGATATGCTGTCTCAGGGCACCTCAACGAGACCAGCCTGTCTGGAGGGTGGGTGTGTGGGTCAACAGGGTTACCTAGCTGGGTGAGCCCAGCTGCCAGTGGTTAACTAGCTGGGTGGGGCCAGCTGGCAGGGGACATGCAAAGCCTTGGTGTATGAAGCAAAGCAAGTAATTCAGAGAGATTGGTCAGGAGGCAGCATAGGAGCAACCAGGGGTGGCAGAGACATTAACTAGGAGGAGTGGGGTAGGCTTTAGGAGGTGCTGGCCTGGCCTGGGGTAGCTGGGGTGGGGATGGGAAAGAAAGAACAACTCCAAGGTGAAAATGGCAGGATTTGGTAATAGATCAGATGCAACAGATGGAGAAAAGAGAGGCTTTAGGTAAGAGAGGTAAAAAGATTTGACGCTGCTAGGTTAAAAGTGTAGGGCAAATTCTTGTGTCATAAAAATGAGCTGAAGAGTTATTTTCTTCCTTTTTTAAAAGAAATAGTTTTTTAGGGGCACCTGGGTGGCTCAGTCAGTTGAGCGTCTGACTCTTGATTTAGGTTTAGGTCACGATCTTGCAATTCGTGGGTTCAAACCCCGCATAGGGCTCTGTGCTGACAGCTCAGACCCTAGAGCCTGCTTCAGATTCTGTGTCTCCCTCTCCCTCTGCACCTCCCCTACTCATGCTCTGTCTCTCTCTCTCTCTCTTAAAAATAATAAATGTTACAAAAGTAAAAAAAAAAAAAAGAGCTTGGCTGAACTGTATTTTGTGGAAGGTAAATCCTGCAAGCAATAAAATTGGATATTTAGCTGAGGAGATTTCTAAGCAATATGTTGAAGTGCTTTGGTTCACTTACAGAAAAACATGCTAGGAGAGAGAAATCGGAAGCAGTGACTCAAATAGACACATTTGTATGGCCATGTTCGCAGCAGCCGAAGGTGGGAGCAACCCAAATGTCAATGGAGGGATTAATGGAAAAACAAAATGTTGTCTATACATACAAAGGAATATGATCCAGCCTTAAAAAGAAAAGAAATTCTGACACATGCTACGTCGTGGATGAATCTTGAAGACATTGTCCTGAGTGGACTAAGCCAAACACAAAGAGAACAATACTGGATAGTTCTATTCATACGAGGTTCCTAAAGTAATCAAATTCATAGAGACAGAAAATAGAAGTGTGGTTGCCAGGGGCTGGGGAAGGAGGGATGGGAAGTTAGTGATCAATAGGTAGAGACTTTCATTTGAAAAGATTAAAAAGTTCTGGTGATACATGGTGGTGATAGTTAAACAACATTGTGAATGTACTTGATGTCACTGAGCTGTACATGTGAAGAATAGTTAAAATGGTTAAATGGTTAAACCATTATGTTAAATGGTTTTCTTATGTTTCAACCATAAGAAACCCTTTCCACAATTCAGTCCATAGCAGTATGTGTCTGTTTTAGGTGATAACATGGAATGAGCACTGGACCTTATTCAGGTCAACTTCTGCTCTCATCCTGGCCCTTCCTTCTTGGAAAGCCATTTAACTACATTAGCTCTCAGTTTTGTGGTCCAGGGAAACATGACCTTTCCCCAGAGTTGCATAAAGGGTTAGATCCAATCGTGAATGCGGAGGCATTTCAGTACCCTGCACACCTAAGGGATTCCTAGTCATAGCCTTCCAGGTTTAACAGTCAAACAACCAAAGCCCATCTCTAGCCTCATCCCTGGGGACACACCCCTCATACTAATCTCTTGCCTGCTGGTAAGTGCAGGAATGGTAGCATCCTCTTTTTTGGGTACTTTTTTTTACTGCTTTGGAGGGTACGGTGTTTTAGAACAGAGACCAAGGGTAGCAAATACTGTGTTGCAAAGGAGTCTCAGCACTGTCCAGTTTCAGCATGGCCTGATTGGGTGGTGGGGCCTGCCATGCACAAAGGGGGGAGGGGCACACTCAACCCAGACTACTTGGGGCTTTGGGTGTCAGTCACTGGGCTCTCATTTATAATTTCCCAGGTTCTCAGTAACGCTACTTACACTCTCCAGTATGGGGATTTGTTGTTCAAGGTTATGGAACCATAATATCAGAAGGTAGTAAGCACTGTTTAATGATTAAACCACAAACTAAGATCCTGTGAATCCTCAGTATTCCCAGAAATGAGCATAGAGCCTACATGAAGTGAATGTTTGATGAGTGAGGTCCTGCATGCATGCACAAAGCATTGCTAAGTTAGTATTGCCAGATTTCATGCCTCAAGCATCATACCTTGAATTACGAAGCAAACAGAAAACTGCCACGTATCATCTCAGACAGGAAAAATACTTAGGAAAATTAAACCAATAAATAGTTACAAGCAGATTTACCTATGTTGACAGGCATCTCACTTCTGTATGCTCTAAGAGTACTTTTGTCACTCTGAGTACTTTTGTCACTTTTGTCACTGTCATTCTATTTTGTCTCTCCCATTAGACAATGAACTCCCTAAGGGCCAGAAGCCCCTCTTAATCTGTGTTGCCAAAGCTGGGCACACAATCTCCCACATCAGTAGGATTGTTTGTGGGACAGAAGACTCAACAGATAAATGAGGAAGGGAGCTATCAAGTTCCCAAAGCTGGAGATGCCAGCCATGACTTCCTTTTCTCATTTCTTTCTCCTATATCCCATCACCTAAGGGTACCAAAGTGGTACCACTTGATTTATTTTGGTCTTTGTGTCTGCAAACGCATACATTAGCTGGCTTTTTAAAAAGAGGTGGCTATTCAAAAGACTGGAATTAGATGTTATTTTGGATGCTCACAGAGCTAATTATGGGATTAGAAAAATGCCCTTACCCTGAACAGGAATTGTGATGCATCCGATTATTTTTAATGTAAAACATGAAGCAAACATAATTCACTGTCATTTTTAATGTCCTGGTACATTTCAGAGACCCACTTAAGATAAATGATTTTCAAATGCCTGATCAGTCTGGTTTGAAAGCCTCTATGGAATTAATGTTCTATAATGTATTCAAATCATTTTAAATCCAGGCCCTGCTTTGATATTTGTTTTTCACTGCCATCATTGATGGAAGTACAAGTTCACATAAATAGGACATTGCCAATGGGATGTGTTCTGCCCCAGCCATTAATTCCAAGGCTCATTTTCTAGCACAACCTCGATGAACAGAGAGGTTGCAATACAAGCCACTGGAAATGTTTATCATGACCCATGAGTAGTGAGGCAGGATAGAGGTGGAGGAGTATAAAATTGCGTGTGTGTGTGTGTGTGTGTGTGTTCAGCTTCAGATACTTATAGATATATACAGAGGAAAGATTTTGAAATCTGTCAGATATAACAGAGAAGAGTTTTTAAAATAGATACACATGGTTAAAACTCAGAACATGTGAAAAAATGATTTAAAAATTTGGCATTAAAAAGTCAGTCTCCCGCCTCTTACTTAATAGTTCCTGGTATGTCTCTCCAGCATTCCTCTGTGCACATGAGGATATATTTTATTTCCCCCCACCAATAGGATGATTATAAACAAGAAATGCTAATTGCAGATGACATTTATTAGATATTTACAACATCCTCTAAGTGTTCATTTAATCCTCAAACTAATTCTGAGGTAAGTATTATTGCTACCCCCATTTTATAGATGCAGAAACTGAGGCAGGTACAAACTGAATTAAGTAATTTGCCCAAATGAGTGGAGAGGTAGGATTTGAACTAGGCAGGGTTGGAGATCCGACCTTCTACCCTCTTTCCACTCAGTCAGAGAGAAAACTCTGCAGAGTTTATATCCTCTCCAAGGGGATGAACCATTTCAGAATCAAATAAACCATTGCTCCTTGGGTATTAGAAGATAGGCCAATGAGGTCGCTGGACCATGAAGGGTAGAGTAGCAAAGACTGTCCCCAGCCAGAGAGCCATGGTAGGGTCATCACTGCTACAGGTTATCTCCGTGTCTGTGAAGGAGACCCGTGCTGCTTCTGAGGTATGTCTAAGGTTTGGTAGAAATGTAGGTGAACCTGGGCAGTCCTTCTGTCTACTCCAAGATGAAATCCAAGCTCCCTAGAATGTCAGGACCTAGCTAGCAGTGAATTTGTCTACCCAGCACTTAGGGCAGCCTCTTACACAGGAGATACTAAATGAATGGATGCCCAGAATGAAGAATGAAACCATTCACTAATCAAAAAAATGATTGACAGCCATTATGGGCCAGATACTGGGCTAGAATGTTGGGAATACAGGGGAGAAAAAGACACATTTCTGCCTCAAGGAGTCTACAATTTAGAGAAGAACACAAAGAACACAAGTAGGCATACAGGATGCCACAACGTGGTGTTACAAATATGATGGTATGTGCACATGGGGGTACCGAGAATGGCCCCTGTGTCTGCAGGAACCTGTGGGTATACAGGTGGGAAACAAATTTCGCCAGACAATTCATCAGAAGGTGTGGGTAGGATTAGGGGAAACAACTGGGGATTGTGGTATAATAAAAAAAAATTATTGGGGTGCTTGGGTGGCTTAGTCAGTTAAGCATCTGACTCTTGGTTTCTGCTCAGGTCATGATCTCACAGTTCATGAATTCAAGCCCGTGTTGGGCTCTGTGCTGACAGCATGGAGCCTGCTTGACATTCTCTCCCCCTCTCTCTGCCCCTTGCCTCTAAAAATAAATAAATAAACTTAAAAATTTTTATTTGGTCTTTGTCGCCCATTCTTGATACAGAGATTCTAAAATTCTTAGTATTTCCTAAGTGATGGGCATGTCTTTTGTTATTTATAATGAGCCCCTTTTGACCATACCTGAGTTTATGCTAATAAGGCAACTATTGGTGGGCCCTTAGACATCTTTAGGATGGTGCTGGTCCACAGAGGAACCACCACATGACTAGAGGGCTGGAAATTTCAGCCCCACTCTCTGACCTCCTGGGAGAAGAGAGAGCTTGGAGGTTGAGTTCAACCATCAACGGCCAATGATTTAATCAATTGTGTGGAAGTAACAAAACCTCCACAAAAACACTGAACAACAAGGCCCAGGGGACTGTCTGGTGAACATATGCATTGGGAGGGTATTTTACCCCATCTCCATAAGAACAGAAGTGTCTGTACTCAGGACCTCCACAGACCTTGCCCTACACATCTCTTCCATTTGGCTGCTTCTGAGTTATATACTTTATAATAAAACTTTAGTTGTAGGTATAGTACTTTCCTGAGTTCTATCAGTCATTCTAGTAGGTTATCAAACCTGATGGTGTGTTGTGGGAATCCCTGAATTTGTAACCAAGTTGGACAGAAGTATGGGTCACCTGGAGACCTGGGATTTGCAGCTGCCATCTGAAGCGGCAGGGGCGGGGGTGGAGAGGGGCAGTCTTGTGGGGCTGAGCCCCTTAGTCTGTGCTAACTCTGAGTGGTTAGTGTCAGGATTGAGCTGAATTATGGAACATCCAGTTGGTGTCCAAAAAAATGGAGAATTGTTGAAAAGACATAGGGGTGTTAAGGTACCCAGAATCTGGCAGCAGAGAGAAGCTATTGGCAGCCCGCAGAACTGAAAGGACAAGGAGAAATACCAGTGGAAATCAGGGAGAACAGGAGGCATGCAGAGAGGCCACTTGGGCAGGAGCATTCATCCTGTGTGGGGCTGGAGCTGAAGATTCTGGAAGAGTTAGGGAATTCTCCCACCTATCAGGGAGTACCAGCCAAAGACCCCAGAAGTGGGCAATACACTTAAAAACCAAAATTAAGAAATAAGATGGACAGCATCAGGACTTGCCTTTGTTTCCACTGAGAAGAACTTACCAGCCTTCCAGAGAAACAGATCAAACTAGACTACGTCTGTGCAGCAACTATTGTAAAAAGACATCATTGTATTAATAGCTCAGAAAATAGTTAAGAAAACCTCAGTCAAGTTTACCCACAGTGTTGTATTAACATCCTGAGTTAGAGAACATAACTTTATGATTTCTTAAACAAGATCTAAAAAGCACAAACAACAATAGAAAAGGGTTGACAAATTGGACTATGTTAAAATTTAATACTTTCATCTAACGAAAGTCACCGTAATACAGGTAAAACCAATACCAGCAACAAAACAAGCCATAGACCTAGAGAAGATATTAACAATGCTTGGAAGTGACAGAGGGTTAGTATCCAGTATATGCAAAAACCCCTCTAAATCATTGTTTCTAAGAATGAACAATGGGGGGGGGGGAGAATGAACAACCCAAATCTTCACCAATAGGGAAATGAATGAATTATTGTAATAAGTTTATACAAGTAATACTAAAATAGCAGTTCAAAATAAATGTACTAGATCTCCAAGTATCAAGCAAGACAAATTTGGAAAATATAGAATTGAATAAAAACATAAGGTGCATAAAACTGTATGAAGTGTCATTTATCTAAAATACAAACATCAGTACATATTGATCATTTGCAAATATACACGTAAAAACATAAAAGCACGGATGGAAAAGATAGACACCAGGATCCGAGGAGGGGATGCTGAGGGGAAGGTAAATGGCAGGATGGTGGAGGAAGTGAAAGGAATTCCAAAGTATCTCTAAAAACCACGAAGTAGATATGCCCACATTTGTAAAGTCCGAATGGTACATGCTTATACTATTCTCTGTTCTTTTCTACATGTTTGAAATATTTCAGAGAGAGAGAGGCTCTTCCAGGCATCTATCTGCAGCAAACCCACCCTGAGCCCTCTTTGAGCCCCAGCCACCCTGAGCTACTTGCTGGTCCCCAAACAGCCTGGTACACCTATTCTCCTCTCTTGAGATTCAAAGTGGGGATGACCAACAGCGATCACTAGCGGCTTCTTGAACATGTAGATCTCAGGTCCCGCCCAGACCCGAAGATTCAGAATCTGCATTTTGACAAGCCCCGGGTAATTCCTAATGTACATTAAAGTCTGAGCCGCCTCCTGGAAACTGCTCATGCTGCAATCCCTCCTGCCCGCTGTCCCTATTACCAGCCAACTCCTAAACCTCTAATCTGGATGTAGTTAAATGATTGCCTGTTCTAAGGTTTCTTTGAACCCCTGTGTAGGTCAAGAGTTGTTTTCTCAAAACCTGCAGCGTTATCATCATTTGCTAACTGGACTGTGAATTCCTTGTTAGTCTCCCATTATAAGCCTTTAGACAGTCGTCCTTTTCACAATATATGGCATAAGGCATAAATTCAAGGAATGTTCCATGAATCCACAAGACCCACATTTTTAGCCACGACTGGCCATCATTCATGTTAAAACTGTTCATCCAGGGGATGGGAATGTCTAGTTCTAAAGCACTTTAATACACGGAATCAATGTCTTACCACCTTTTTAGGCTCTAAATATAAAATAAATTAAATCTGCTTTTAAATTTTCAGCATTTAAGAAAACATGCATGCTTAAAATTTTGTAGCAAAGTGCTGTTTTTTTTGTGGGGTTGTTTTGTTTTGTTTCAGTTTGGTTTTCAATGGCACACCTTAGTCAAGCGGTGTTAAAAATGTCTCTACTTCAGGAACTCTTAATCTTTCCAGAAGTCTGGGCCCCATTTGAAAGCCTGATAAAGATGTGGGTCTTCTCCCCAGGTAAATGCACATAATTTAAGTTTATAATTTCAGTATCTACAAATTCCAAAGAAAGTCTAAAAGGCTGTGCAGGATAGCCTTACCTCTCATTGTTTTAGGGTTTTCCACAGTGTCATGTAAACAAAAATATGTCTGTGGACATTCCCACCATATGATACCTTTGGCAGCAACCTCATTTCTCTTGCTATAAAAGTAATCCCAGCAATCCTGTGAAAAGCGTGACCACCTAATAATGTTTGCCATCACCAGCTAATAAAGTGTATTCAATTTGAATTAATCTCACAATTTCCACCTGTAAGTCTAGAAAACAAGAAGTCAGCACTAGAATCAATACTTACAGTCAGTTATAGGCAATCACAAAGGAGGGATGTGGGCCTGAGTAAGGAGTGAGTCCTATCTTCAGTTGCCTGGTTCAAACAACATTTTATCAAAAGGCTTTTTCCCCCCTCAAGATACATAAAATGTCCTTGGTAGCAGTCACAAAAGCAGTAGAAATCTTTTATTCTATTTACAAACAGCATCTAACAACCACATGGTTTAAGCATTAGAAACATGTAAGGGGAGCCTGGGTGGCTCAGGGCATTAAGCGTCCGCCTTTGGCTCAGGTCATGATCTTGTGGTTCATGAGTTCGAGCCCTATGTCCACCTCTGTGCTGACAGCTCAGAGCCTGGAGCCTCCTTCAGATTCTGTGTCTCCCTCTCTCTCTGCCCCTCCCCAACTCATACTCTGTCTCCCAAAAAATGAATAAAACATTAAAAAAATTAAAAAAAAAAACATGTAATGCCCAAAGGTATCAAGAGAAAGGAGGAGCCATCTGTGTAAGATTCTGGTGATGTAAGAAGCCCAGATCCTGAGGTTTAATTCCCCCAGGCTGCCTCAAAGGAAAGTCCAATGCCCACCCCTCCCAATGGGTGACCCCCAAGCCCTTCTGAAAAAAACACCACCTTCCAGGAATACTCACTTCTCCTGACATTTAGTCATCAGATCTGTGAGTACATTAGTACAAGAATAGTACTAATATAATAAGGAACATTTGCACTGTTTTCAGCTTTGCAAAGCTCTTTCACTTTGTGTAGGTCTAGCATTTTAATTATGTTGCCAGAAAGAGGAGTTTCCTTCTCCACAGAAGCCCTGAGCCCCCTGACAAGCCCCCAAACAAACCACCAACCTGTGTGGCTCTAAATTAGTGCTGAGTCATGGGAGCCTGGTCTATTTGTTGCCTTGTTTGCGTGCAGCTCTCAGATATTTGTGAAATGATTCCCTGGGGACATAAGTCAGCTCTTCCTAGAATCAGAGTGAGGTCAGAGGTTGATTGAAAAAGACAGAAATTTTGAAAAGGGCAGAAATTTCAAGCAAGGCAGAATTCATGAAAGAGCCTAGCGTTTTCAGAAGAACAGTCTTTCTTTCCGGGACTCATATACTTAAAAATGTGGAGATACAGTGAAACTTTGGATGAGTAACATTTTATTTTGGATTTTTATTTACTTTATTGCATTGATGTTCTTAAAATAAGATATCTCCATCAAAATAACAGAGGTAAACATGGTAGTACTTACTTCTGCCTGTGGCTGTTTAAATTCATTGGCCTAATGGGAGAGTCCATGCAGTCCCTTGTGGGTGGGTGGTTTCGCCTTGTGTTATCCATCCGGCCACTCCCGTTTACTGAGTCCCTACTAAGCACAGGATATGAAGGATGCACCCTTGGGTCTTCAAAGAGCTTGAAGTCTCTGGAGGAACTCAGAGAGAGCCTATTTTAATACATATAAGTTATTTGTTTACAGAGTGATGAAGGAGGAGAATCATTGGTATAAATCCATCATTTCTGCTAAAGGGAAAAATGCCCTGTTGATTGTATGTCAATGGTATTATTATCGATCATAAGATATTCTACACAATTTCAGTTCCCAGGGAGGCAGCACCAAGGATGTATTACGGGGAGCCGGAAAAACTGAGCTCTAGTCCCAGGCTGACCTGTGATTAACTGATTTGAGTCAAAGGATTCCATTTCTCTGGGGCCTCAGTTTCCTCTCCCAGAAAAGGAGGCTTAAGGTAGGTGACTAGAGACTCCATTCAGCTTCACTACTTGTTATCCTTTAAAAATTGCATTTCCTTCCTGAGAGAGGGAGAAATTATTATTATTTTTATTATCTTGGAAGAAAACCAGATGTGGTGCACTAGCAAATACAGTAGCAAACTCAACCCTGAACAAGCTGCTTCTTCCCGTCTTATATTTTGACCAGCTGCCATTGGTGGCCACCTAGCTCTTGAAACAAATAAGAAGAATGTCCTCCTTGTCCTGGGCATAAGCACAAGTGGATATTTGCAGAGGTACAGAAAGGCCTTAGTGTGTGTTCACACTTGGGTTTACTGCAAAACAGCATCTCTTAGCAACACAGAACTTCAAACAGTGAGGCTGAATTCCAGTGTGGACACTTCCAGAAGGGAGTAAGCAATCGATGTTGAAGGGGAAAATGAGAGACTTCTGATGGAATCCAGAAACCATGGTAACTAGAAGAGGAAGGGGACCCACCTGAATTAGTTTCCCCAGAAGGCTTAAGTAGCTGATTAGCATGTTACCCTGAAGTGACCGAAGATCCCCATCAAACTATTGATAAGGGTTCGTGGTGTTGAAACTTGCCAAAGTGCCATCGACAAGATTTCACACCCTGAGGTTTAATTAGGTAGGGGAATGTGAACGGGGCACCCATCACATGTTTACTCCTTTGAAAGGGGAAAAATAAAAAGCGAGGAAGAGAGAACCCAAAGGAACAGGACTTTGTATTCTATCCTTTTATCTTCCCGCTGTTAGAAAGTGAGGCCCATCCGAGTAACCAGTAATAGCAAATATCACACATACCTTTAAGTAGAGGACATACATGCAAGGAAAGATTTAAATTCTTCACCAATTCCCCTTGGGGTTCAGACAGTTGTCAGTCTCATTAAATGAAAATGTGAAGGATAAACACTGGGCAAAGATCAAAAAGGGGCAGTATTGTAAAGCGGGAACAGAGAAGAAAGAAAGCTCTTTAGCAGCTAGCCACAGCCTGATCTCGAATTGCCTTTTTACCAAGGTGAGGGTGCCTCCCCTGAAAAGCTTTCGTGTGCCTCAGAAGAAAATCATTACTGTCAGAGCCACCTTAAGGACAACAAAAGAACTTCTTCCTCCTTATTTTATACTCACAGATCATTTTTAGCCCCAAATGATATTTCTCAGTTTAATCACTAAACCTGGTTTAAATTGACTTTAGCTACTTTTCTTAAAGTCAAGAGCATTAAAAAAAAAAAAAATCACAAGAGAAAATATTCAAGAGGATGTGTTGCAGACTCCAAATGCAATTTCAAGAAAAGAGGGCCAGAAAAGGTTTGAACAATGGCTGCACATTTTTCCTAAGACTATTGTCCTCTGTTGAAGAGGAGAGAGATTCATAGGTACCCATTCAGGCCTGCTCGTTTAAAAATATCTGTTTCTGTATGTAAAAGTCTCACCTGATGCAAGACATTTTTAAATGAATTAGGTGGGGGGAGGGGAAGGCAAAAACAAAAAATAGATTCACAGGTAATAGAGTTTAGATTCTCCTTTTTTGGATCTTTTCTGCAGAAAGTTTCCCCAGGATCTCAGGAGGTATGTTTGGCTCCCTTGATGACTCAAACCAGCTCTGGCTCCAGCCCAGAAGGTGAATCCCTAAGGCCTCAAAAGAAAGGTGAAGGATTGAAGTACTTCACCTGTGCTTCTGGTTAGTTCCATTTGCAACAGCGGGATTTTCTGGGCATCTCACACAATGAAGATGGAGAGGGAGAGACAGAATTTTATACTCCAGAGACTTTTCAGTGGGAGAATATTTCTGAACCTGGAACAAAAGAGAATCAGGCAAATTTATAAGAAGACCTCATTGTTTAGAGTTCTGTTTTGTTCATTGACTGAAGGTTAATGCCGAAATTATCCCCTTGACTAGGTAAACAATTCCTGGAGTGCTTAAAGGGCTCAGAGGTGTCTCCAGGGAGGGCAGTGGGTGACAGTAATGGCCTGAGGATCTGGAAGTGGACATTTTCCTGTAGGGAAGCACTTTGGGGTTTCCTAAGGTCACTGATGTTAGAACAGAGAGGAAACTGGTCCCAGAAGCAAGGGCACTCACAGGGGCCAAGGAAGCCCACCAAGTGTGACTTTGTTCTGAGAAGATGGAGAGAGAAAGGGGAAGCAGCCCTCTGGCTGGGGATGAGCCCTGTCAGATCTGGACATTCACCCAACCAAATCACAGAGATGAGGGAACCACAAATCCCTGCTTTGTGGAGCTTACTCCTACCAGAGCCAGGGATGGGGGTGGTGTGGGGGTGGAGGGAGGGCGGTTACTGTAGTGAACTAGAATCCTGAGCTCTGCTGTGAGGTTGAGTCCTGGTTCTGATATGTGCGACCTTGGGCAAGTTACTTGACGTCTTTAAACCTTGCTTTCCGGAGCACCATGGCAGCTTAGTCTGTTAAGCACCCGACTCTTGATTTTGGCTTGGGTCATGATCTCACAGTTCATGGGGCTTGGGATCCAGCCCCGCACTGGGCTCTACGCTGACAGTGTGGAGCCTGCTTGGGATTCTCTCTCTCTCCGCCCCTCCCCCACTTGAGCTGTCTCTCTAAACAAACAAACAAATAAATCTTACTTTCCTCATTCCAAAATGGTGCAAATGGTGCTTCCTTCACAGGTGTGAAGGGTACTTTAAGTGAAGTAACACATGTATGGAAAGGTGTCAGAGGACTCAAGAAATGGAAACTATGATCATTATTTTTTTTTTAATTTTTTTTAACGTTTATTTATTTTTGAGACAGAGAGAGACACAGCATGAACGGGGGAGGGGCAGAGAGAGAGGGAGACACAGAATCGGAAGCAAGCTCCAGGCTCCGAGACATCAGCCCAGAGCCCGACGCGGGGCTCGAACTCACCGACCGCGAGATCGTGACCTGAGCTGCAGTCGGACGCTTAACTGACTGAGCCACCCAGGCGCCCTGAAACTATGATCATTATTAAGGTTACTAGGACTGTGTCAGATTTCTGGTTCCTTCAAAGATGCAGAGCAATGTGTTTGCAGCAAGATGAGGCAAGCAGGATGAGGTAAGGCCAGAACATAGCATCAGATCTTACTAGTGGATAAAATCAGGGGCAGGAAACAGAGGCTGCTCCTGGTGCAGGCTGGGTCAGGAGGATGAGACCCTGTCCACAGCATGACGGTTCTCCACTCTTCGTGATGTTTATTTAGCCTGGTAGACAAGATGGAGGACAGGCTTGCCTGCCCCTGGACTGAGGCAACTGGGGATTCAGAACAATACACAAAGGCCTGGGCCAGCAAACATTCACTACCAGGAACTCTGACCACACGCAGCAAACTCCAGCTCTGTGTCTGTCTGACTCTACTGTAGAATTATTTAGCAGAGCTAATGGAATGAAATGTCCACTGGGGATTTCAACCTCTTTTCTCTATTTGATTGATATTGAAATCTGACCTCAGGTTTGTGGTGATGAAGAATCAGATAAACTAAGCATAGCTATCTCAGGTGGTTGGGGTCAACATGAACGCTTCTGATAGCACCTAAGTAATACTGGATGTTTGTATAACTGCTTACATTTGCAAGTGCCCTATGTTCACATTGTCATTTGTTTCTCACAGCAACCCTGTGTGATAGGTGGGTGAGGCAGGTGTTATGATGATTCCCATTCTACAGATGAAAAAACCAAGGCTCACAGAAGTGACTGGACTTGTTCAAGGTCACACAACCATAAGGCTGTGAGGTCTGGACAAATAATCAGGAAGTCTGACTTCAGATGCTGTTTACCCCACATGATCCTATCGAGTGTTTCTTTGGCCTTGAGACTTTTATCCTCATGTACTTAGGCTTTGATGCCTAGAAGTAGACCCTAAAATGGGGCTTCATGTGCAAGGAAGCAAGCAAGGGAACTGGGGCTTTTGTTGTCCCGCACTCACCTGTCACAGGTTAAGGGGGAACTAAACTCCCAGGGACTTCCTGCTCTCCTGAAAAATCACCTTCACTGATCCCAGAGCAGTGCTTTGGAAGTAAGTTTAAGTTACAAGCTGATGGAAGTAAAAGCCCTTTAAAGCTGACCTCCTTTTCTCCAACCCCTAGACCTCCAAAAATAGTTAAAAGGGTCCTGAGGGGTCTGACTGAGCAAAGCACTGACATCATCCCCACAGTCACCTTAGCCAGGGGGGCTTTGGAAGTCCTGTATCCCAATCACCTAATGATGGGCCATGTTAATGGTTCTCCCATACTTGCTTTAGATGAAAGATAGGGTTTAACTTGGAGTCCTTGGTGGTTCTGTAGCAGTTCTCTCTATTTTTTTTTTCCTGAGTTATCCTGAAAAGGAGGAGGCTTTCCTGACACAGCCTATAACTAACAACACACCTACTTTCTATCTTAGCTCGGGGACCCACAATAACATCTATATATTTAAAAATCTAAAATTTGCACATTATTTCTAACAGGAACAACAGAAATGGACATTGTTGTTACTCCTTCTGGTAATTGTGCCTGGGAAACTCTACTATTCCACTTTCAATCATCATGGTTCAGACTTGGCTATGGCCGCCTCCATGACACGTGACTAAGCCTAGCCAATTAGAGCATCATGGGCTGGGGACCATAGTGATAGGGTAAAAAATAGTACTGCCCCAGCCAATGAGATTGGCTGTGATATTATTGGAGCTTGTAGAAGAGAGGCATTCTCTTTCTGTCAGAGCCGCCAAGCCGAGCAGAGGAAACACCACACTGAGCCTGAGAACGAAGGTAACAGAGAAGGAAAACAAATCCAAGACATGGAAACAGACCATGATTCAGTCATGTGTAAGGCCATACAATCCTTGGTCTTTCTGATTACATAAGCTTATAAAGTCCCTTTTTTGCATAAGTCAGTTTGCCTTGGATTTTCTATAGTTTATATATGAAAAGATGCTAATGCCCTTACAGTATTGGTAATTTCTTATAGATTTTTTGCCATGTAAGGAAGTATGATGAGACCCTAGTATGCTGCCTAAAATAAGTCAATTTTTCAGATAAGGACATGTAAAGAATTAATTTTAGCTTTAGACTCACTCACCAGCATATTCTGTGGCATCTTTTCATTGTTACTTGTTTCCTCAAAGAATACAGGCATTATTCTAATTTCATAAACATGAAAATTGGCCTATGCTGGGTCAGATGATGCCCTCTCCAGCCCTGGGTTCTTTATTTAATAGTGGCCATAAGGACAATTTTTGTGGATCCAAGGTATCATTTTCAAAAAGTGAGACATGACTTACTGTATAAGCCACCAATCCTACTCCTGGATATTTATCCAAGAGAAATTAAAACATATGTCTACATGATGACCCATATATTAAGGTTCATAGAAGCTTTATTCAAAGCAGCCCCAAACTAGAAACAACCCAAATGTCCATTAAAACAGAGAATGGATAAGAAGTTCTAGCACAGTTATTCAATGGAACACTACTCAGCAATAAATAAAAAGGAATAGAACACTGATACATGCAACAATACGTGGGCAAACCTCATAAGCATCTTGCTGAGTAAAAGAAGCTAAACATGGAGCATCTGAGTGGCTCAGTTGGTTGAGTCTGACTCTTAATTTTGGCTCATATCATGACCCCAGGGTTGTGGGATTGAGCCCCACATTGGGCTCTGCACTGAGTATGGAGCCTGCTTAAGATTCTTCCTCTCTCTCTCTCTCTCTCTCTCTCTCTCTGCCCCTCTCCCCTGCTCACACTCTTTCTCTCTAAAATTAAAAAAAAATTTAAAAACAAGAAACTAGACACAAGAGAGCACATGCTATACAGTTCCATTTACTGTAAGTTCTAGAAGAAAAAAACTAGCCTATAGTGAGAGAAAGCAGATCAGTGGTTGCCTAGGGTCTTGTGTGGGATGGGGGGACTGGTTGCAAAGAAACACAACAGAACTTTTTGGGTGAGTGCAACGTTTTGTATCTTGATTGGGGTGATGGTCTCACAAATGTATACATCATGAAACTGTACATTAAAAATGTGTCAATGTAAAATATACCTCAATAAAGTTTAAGTGAAGTATTTCCCTAGGATTTTCTTAATTTTAAGACTCAAAATGTTTATATTTAAAGTAGTATCATCAAATTTTATTCTATAAATATTATGACTAAATGATACTATAGACATGCCATGAGGTCCACAAAATTTTCCAAATAGGCGATTCTTGCTACTTCTTTTATACTTTCATTCCTGCTGTCCCTTCAACTGAGAACACACTCTTCCCTCTTCACTCCCTGACACAATCCTACATGTTATCTGATTCCTCATTCATTCATTCATTCATTCCCCAAATATATATGGAGTGCCAGGCCCTGTGACAGGCAGTGGGGTTGCTGAGATATAAATCAGGGGCCCCTGCCCTTTAGGGACATATGCTAGAAAATGGAGTTTTACTTGAATGCTGTTAGATTTATATTCCCAGAATTTCCTGGCTGATAAAAAGACTCTGTCAAAGACCGTTAACCTGGAGGCTACAGGCCGCTCTATTACATTACCTGAACGTGTGCTGGTTATTCCATACCCATGTATTTTGCAGCCTCCCTAAAGGTACTGTGTTAATTTTGAAGAAATGGAATCTTTGAGGAGGTTAACAAGACAGGAGGAAAACATCTCTGAGAAATTAAAGGAACACTTGGTTACAGTACATTCTTAGATGTATGATGAAAACATGACAAAACACGGAAACGTAACTCAAATGAAAGGGGAATCCGAACAGTAGGAGTTGCCAAGTTTCTCAGATGGGCCTTGAGGCTTACCCTGGCTTGGTGGCCTTTCAGACTAGAGCCTGGACCACAGCTGACTAGTTTGCTGATGGCATTTTGTTTTAGGTTTATTTATTTTTGAGAGAGAGAGGGAGACAGAGAGTGAGCGGGGGAGGGGCAGAGAGAGGGAGACACAGAATCCAAAGCAGGCTCCAGGCCCTAAGCTGTCAGAACACAGCCAGATGCAGGGCTCGAACACACAAACTGTGAGATCATGACCTGAACCGAAGTTGGACGCTTAACGGATGAGCCACCCAGGCACCTCACTGATGGCATCTTTTAACATTTTGGAGTATTTTTAAAAATTGGTTACTATAACAAGATTTTATTAGCATTTATTTTTCAATTGTTTACATTTTCTTCTTATTTACATCTTCTTCATTTTCTTCTCCCCCATCAACTTTGGGTTACAAACCATTAAAACTTTACTTGATTAAAAACATCATCACAGAGCTAGGACCTATACAGAGAAAAATTACTGATTTGCACTTAAATGAAATATTAATGTTTGAAAAGACTGTTAAATCACCTTTTTTTAAAAGAAGTTTTTCTTTTAGAATAATTTTAGACTTCTAGAAAAAGTTGCAAAGATAGTACACAGAGTTGCCATATACCACACATCTGATTTCCCCTATTATTGATATCTAACATTTGTCACAACTAATGAACCAATAATGATACATTTTTATTAATTGAAGCCTAGTTCACTCAGATTTTCTTAGCGTTTACCTAATGTCCTTTCCTGTTCCAGGAACCCATCCAGAATGCCACATTACATTTTGATCACCTTGTCTCCTTAGCCTCCTCTTGGCTGTGACAGTTTCTCCAACTCTCCCTGTTTTTGATCACCTGGACAGTTTTTAGTACTGATCAGGTATTTTCTAGAATGCTCCGCAATTGGAATTTGTCTGATGTTCTCCTCGTGGTTAAAATGGGGTTATGGGTTTGGGGGACGAAGATCACAGAGGTAAAGGGCCATTCTTATCACATCATGTGGAGGCTACATGCTATCAACATGTTTCATCACTCTTGATGTTGACCTTGGTCACTTAGCTGAGGTAGTGATTATCAGGTTTTTCCACGGTAGCTTTTCTCTTTCTTTTCCCCCTTCCTTTCCATACTCTTCTCTTTGGAAAGAAATACTCTGTACAGTCCGCAGTTGAGAGTTATGTTCCACCTTGAGGGCCATGTATCTACATACATTCTTTGGAATTCTTCTGCAGAGAAGATTTGTCTCTTCTTCCCATTTCTTTTTTTTTTTTTTTTATTGAATCATTTATTTATATCAGTATGGATTCATGAATATTTTATACTTTGGGTTATTATCCAATACTACATGATTTTGTTGTTCAAATTAGCCCTTTCAGTCGGCTCGTGTGACACAACCCTATCATATAGGGGGTGGTTTCAGCATTTCCTTACTTTGAGGCACTACAAGGTGCCCCGAGCTCATCTTGTATATTTCCAGCCCCGGTCCTGGAATCAACCATAGCCCCAAGAAGGCTTGGTTCCTTTTAGTAGAGAATGGTATTAGAAACCAAGAACTCGGAGGAAGATGGCAGCGTAAGAGGACGCTGGGCTCACCGCGCATCCTGCTTATCACTAAGATTCCACCTACACCTGCCTAACTAACCCAGAAAACCACCAGAAGACTAGCAGAACAGAGTCTCCGGAGCCAAGCGCAGACAAGAGGCCCACAGAAGAGGGTAGGAAGGGCGGAGAGGCGGTGCGCGCTCCATGGACTGGCGGGAGGGAGCCGGGGCAGAGGGGCGGCCCGCTGGCCAAGCAGAGCCCGAGTCTGGCTTGCAAAAGCGGAGGGGCCAGATGGAGTGTGTTCCCACAGCAAGCGTGACTGAGCATCTGGGAGGTCATAAGCTAACAGCTCTGCTCGGAAAGTGGGAAGGCTGGAGGACAAAGGGAGGGAGAGTTGCTGAGCCCCGGGAGGACAGAGCTCAGTTTGGCGGGGAACAAAGGCGCTCGCCAGCGCCATCTCCCTCGCCCATCCCCCAGCCAAAATCCCAAAGGGAACCAGTTCCTGCCAGGGAACTTGCTTGCTCCCCGCAAATACCCAATGCTGTGCTTCTGCAGAGCCACCCCTCCGGCAGCGGATCTGACTCCCTCGCTGCCACAGGGCCCCTCCTGAAGTGGATCACCTAAGGAGAAGCGAGCTAAGCCTGCCCCTCCACCCCCCATGCACCTTGCCTACCCACCCCAGCTAATACGCCAGATCCCCAGCACCACAAGCCTGGCAGTGTGCAAGTAGCCCAGACGGGCCACGCCACCCCACAGTGAATCCCGCCCCTAGGAGAGGGGAAGAGAAGGCACACACCAGTCTGACTGTGGCCCCAGCGGTGGGTTGGGGGCAGACATCGGGTCGGACTGCGGCCCCACCCACTAACTCCAGTTATACACCACAGCACAGGGGAAGTGCCCTGCAGGTCCTCACCACTCCAGGGACTATCCAAAATGACCAAACGGAAGAATTCCCCTCAGAAGAATCTCCAGGAAATAACAACAGCCAATGAACTGATCAAAAAGGATTTAAATAATATAACAGAAAGTGAATTTAGAATAATAGTCATAAAATTAATCACTGGGCTTGAAAACAGTATAAAGGACAGCAGAGAATCTCTTGCTACAGAGATCAAGGGACTAAGGAACAGTCACGAGGAGCTGAAAAACACTTTAAACGAAATGCAAAACAAAATGGAAACGACGACGGCTCAGATTGAAGAGGCAGAGGAGAGAATAGGTGAACTAGAAGATAAAGTTATGGAAAAAGAGGAAGCTGAGAAAAAGAGAGATAAAAAAATCCAGGAGTACGAGGGGGAAATTAGAGAACTAAGTGATACACTAAAAAGAAATAATATATGCATAATTGGTAACCCAGAGGAGGAAGAGAGAGGGAAAGGTGCTGAAGGGGTACTTGAAGAAATAATAGCTGAGAACTTCCCTGAACTGGGGAGGGAAAAAGGCATTGAAATCCAAGAGGCACAGAGAACTCCCTTCAGACGTAACTTGAATCGATCTTCAGCACAACATATCATAGTGAAACTGGCAAAATACAAGGATAAAGAGAAAATTCTGAAAGCAGCAAGGGGTAAACGTGCCCTCACATATAAAGGGATACCTATAAGACTCGTGACTGATCTCTCTTTTGAAACTTGGCAGGCCAGAAGGGATTGGCACGAGATCTTTAATGTGCTGAACAGGAAAAATATGCAGCCGAGAATCCTTTATCCAGCAAGTCTGTCATTTAGAATAGAAGGAGAGATAAAGGTCTTCCCAAACAAACAAAAACTGAAGGAACTTGTCACCACTAAACCAGCCCTACAAGAGATCCTAAGGGGGAACCTGTGAGACAAAGTACCAGAGACATCACTACAAGCATAAATCATACAGACATCACAATGACTCTAAACCCGTATCTTTCTATAATAACACTGAATGTAAATGGACTAAATGTGCCAACCAAAAGACATAGAGTATCAGAATGGATAAAAAAACAAGACCCATCTATTTGCTGTCCACAAGAGACTCGTTTTAGATCTGAGGACACCTTTAGATTGAGAGTGAGGGGGTGGAGAACTATTTATCATGCTCCTGGAAGCCAAAAGAAAGCTGGAGTAGCCATACTTATATCAGACAAACTAGACTTTAAATTAAAGGCTGTAACAAGAGATGAAGAAGGGCATTATATAATAATTACAGGGTCTATCCACCAGGAAGAGCTAACAATTATAAATGTCTATGCGCCAAATACCGGAGCCCCCAAATATATAAAACAATTACTCATAAACATAAGCAACCTTATTGATAAGAATGTGGTAATTGCAGGGGACTTTAACATTCCACTTACGGAAATGGATAGATCATCTATGACATGGTCAATAAAGAAACAAGGGCCCTGAATGACACATTGGATCAGATGGACTTGACAGATATATTTAGAACTCTGCATCCCAAAGCAACAGAATATACTTTCTTCTCGAGTGCACATGGAACATTCTCCAAGATAGATCATATACTGGGTCACAAAACAGCTCTTTGTAAGTTTACAAGAATTGAGATCATACCATGCATACTTTCAGACCGCAATGCTATGAAGCTTGAAATCAACTACAGGAAAAAGTCTGGAAAACCTCCAAAAGCATGGAGGTTAAAGAACACCCTACTAACGAATGAGTGGGTCAACCAGGCAAATAGAGAAGAAATTTAAAAATATATGGAAACAAATGAAAATGAAAATACAACAATCCAAACACTTTGGGATGCAGCGAAGGCAGTCCTGAGAGGAAAATACATTGCAATCCAGGCCTATCTCAAGAAACAAGAAAAATCCCAAATACAAAATCTAACAGCACACCTAAAGGAAATAGAAGCAGAACAGCAAAGGCAGCCTAAACCCAGCAGAAGAAGAGAAATAATAAAGATCAGAGCAGAAGTAAACAATATAGAATCTAAAAAAACTGTAGAGCAGATCAACGAAACCAAGAGTTGGTTTTTTGAAAAAATAAACAAAACTGACAAACCTCTAGCCAGGCTTCTCAAAAAGAAAAGGGAGATGACCCAAATAGATAAAATCATGAATGAAAATGGAATTATTACAACCAATCCCTCAGAGATACAAACAATTATCAGGGAATACTATGAAGAATTATATGCCAACAAATTGGACAACCTGGAAGAAATGGACAAATTCCTAAACACCCACACTCTTCCAAAACTCAATCAGGAGGAAATAGAAAGCTTGAACAGACCCACAACCAGCGAAGAAATTGAATCGGTTATCAAAAATCTCCCAACAAATAAGAGTCCAGGACCAGATGGCTTCCCAGGGGAGTTCTACCAGACGTTTAAAGCAGAGATAATACCTATCCTTCTCAAGCTATTCCAGGAAATAGAAAGGGAAGGAAAACTTCCAGACTCATTCTATGAAGCCAGTATTACTTTGATTCCTAAACCAGACAGAGACCCAGTAAAAAAAGAGAACTACAGGCCAATATCCCTGATGAATATGGATGCAAAAATTCTCAATAAGATACTAGCAAATCGAATTCAACAGCATATAAAAAGAATTATTCACCATGATCAAGTGGGATTCATTCCTGGGATGCAGGACTGGTTCAACATTCGCAACTCAATCAACGTGATACATCACATTAATAAAAGAAAAGATAAGAACGATATGATCCTGTCAATCGATGCAGAAAAGGCCTTTGACAAAATCCAGCACCCTTTCTTTTTTTTTTTATTTTTATTATTTTTTATTTTTTATTTTTTAATATATGAAATTTACTGTCAAATTGGTTTCCATACAACACCCAGTGCTCATCCCAAAAGGTCCAGCACCCTTTCTTAATAAAAACCCTTGAGAAAGTCGGGATAGAAGGAACATACTTAAAGATCATAAAAGCCAATTATGAAAAGCCCACAGCTAACATCATCCTCAATGGGGAAAAACTGAGAGCTTTTTCCCTGAGATCAGGAACACGACAGGGATGCCCACTCTCACCGCTGTTGTTTAACAAAGTGTTGGAAGTTCTAGCATCAGCAATCAGACAACAAAAGGAAATCAAAGGCATCCAAATTGGCAAAGATGAAGTCAAGCTTTCGCTTTTTGCAGATGACATGAAAATCCAATAGACTCCACCAAAAGTCTGCTAGAACTGATACATGAATTCAGCAAAGTTGCAGGATACAAAATCAATGTACAGAAATCAGTTGCATTCTTATACACTAACAATGAAGCAACAGAAAGACAAATAAAGAAACTGATCCCATTCACAATAGCACCAAGAAGCATAAAATACCTAGGAATAAATCTAACCAAAGATGTAAAAGATCTGTATGCTGAAAACTATAGAAAGCTTACGAAGGAAATTGAAGAAGATATAAAGAAATGGAAAGACATTCCCTGCTCATGGATTGGAAGAATAAATATTGTGAAAATGTCAATACTACCCAAAGCTATCTACATATTTAATGCAATCCCAATCAAAATTGTACCAGCATTCTTCTTGAAACTAGAACAAGCAATCCTAAAATTCATATGGAACCACAAAAGGCCCCGAATAGCCAAAGTAATTTTGAAGAAGAAGACCAAAGCAGGAGGCAACACAATCCCAGACTTTAGCCTCTACTACAAAGCTGTAATCATCAAGACAGCATGGTATTGGCACAAAAACAGATACATAGACCAATGGAATAGAATAGAAACCCCAGAACTAGACCCACAAATGTATGGCCAACTCATCTTTGACAAAGCAGGAAAGAACATCCAATGGAAAATAGACAGTCTCTTTAACAAATGGTGCTGGGAGAACTGGACAGCAACATGCAGAAGGTTGAAACTAGACCACTTTCTCACACCATTCACAAAAATAAACTCAAAATGGATAAAGGACCTGAATGTGAGACAGGAAACCATCAAAACCTTAGAGGAGAAAGCAGGAAAAGACCTCTCTGACCTCAGCCGTAGCAATCTCTTACTCGACACATCCCCAAAGGCAAGGGAATTAAAAGCAAAAATGAATTACTGGGACCTTATGAAGATAAAAAGCTTCTGCACAGCAAAGGAAACAATCAACAAAACTAAAAGGCAACGAACGGAATGGGAAAGGATATTTGCAAATGACATATCGGACAAAGGGCTAGTATCCAAAATCCATAAAGAGCTCACCAAACTCCACACCCGAAAAACAAATAACCCAGTGAAGAAATGGGCAGAAAACATGAATAGACACTTCTCTAAAGAAGACATCCGGATGGCCAACAGGCACATGAAAAGATGCTCAACGTCGTTCCTTATCAGGGAAATACAAATCAAAACCACACTCAGATATCACCTCATGCCAGTCAGAGTGGCCAAAATGAACAAATCAGGAGACTACAGATGCTGGAGAGGATGTGGAGAAACGGGAACCCTCTTGCACTGTTGGTGGGAATGCAAATTGGTGCAGCCACTCTAGAAAACAGTGTGGAGGTTCCTCAAAAAATTAAAAATAGACCTACCCTATGACCCAGCAGTAGCACTGCTAGGAATTTACCCAAGGGATACAGGAGTACTGATGCATAGGGGCACTTGTACCCCAATGTTTATAGCAGCACTCTCAACAATAGCCAAATTATGGAAAGAGCCTAAATGTCCATCAACTGATGAATGGATAAAGAAATTGTGGTTTATATACACAATGGAGTACTACGTGGCAATGAGAAAGAATGAAATATGGCCCTTTGTAGCAATGTGGATGGAACTGGAGGGTGTGATGCTAAGTGAAATAAGCCATACAGAGAAAGAGAGATACCATATGTTTTCACTCTTATGTGGATCCTGAGAAACTTAACAGAAACCCATGGAGGAGGGGAAGGAAAAAAAAAACAAAACAGGTTAGAGTGGGAGACAGCCAAAGCATAAGAGACTCTTGAAAACTGAGAACAAACTGAGGGTTGATGGGGGGTGGGAGGGAGGGGAGGGTGGGTGATGGGTATTGAGGAGGGCACCTTTTGGGATGAGCACTGGGTGTTGTATGGAAACCAATTTGACAATAAATTTCATATATTGGAAAAAAAAAAAAAAGAAACCAAGAACTGATGTTAGGGGTACTCATTACTACTGGGGTGTTAAATAACATTTTGAAAGGTGTTTTATTTAAGTTTAAAAACTTAGCTTCATTTTTAAAATACTGTTAACAAAAAATGTTTCGGTGACTTTATCTATATATTTATATGTTATTTTACTATAGAAGCACTAAATTTTTATTCAAAGCTCTATTCAGTGGCCAACAAGTTAGACTGACAATAATATGCATATATGGCTAATTTAAAAAAATTTTTTTAAATGTATTTATTTTGCGAGAGAGAGAGAGAGAGAGTGCACGTGAGCACCGGTGCTGGGGAGAGGCAGGGAGAGGGAGACAGAATCCTAAGCAGCATGGAGAATCCAGCACATACAGTTTGGAGCCCACCTCAGGGCTCAAACTCATGAACCATGAGATCATCACTTGAGCCAAAACCAAGAGTTGGACACTTAACT
The DNA here is from genome assembly GCF_023721935.1 of Panthera uncia. Taxonomy (NCBI): domain Eukaryota; kingdom Metazoa; phylum Chordata; class Mammalia; order Carnivora; family Felidae; genus Panthera; species Panthera uncia. Next base: position 23,599,511 of record NW_026057581.1, read on the forward strand.
GAATGACCACCTAGTCATCTCTAATTTTTTTAATATGAAAAGTCTTTCATGATTTTCATGACTTTCATGACTCTAATAGCCATAAATTCAAACCAAACTTATTAGTGACCAAACATTTATCTAAAAAAATTTTTAACCAAAACATCTTGCTGTAGAAGGTATATTCTAGGTCTATGATTTATCCCATTCAGGATTATTCCCTACTCTCATACTTCTAGCTTCTAGTCATTGAAAGAAATCAGCTTCATAGATTCAGATTTGGCCAGGAGAACACCTAGACTATCCAGTTGTGAGTGCTTCTTCATCTCCATTTAGAATTATGAGGGAAAGAGGGGGAAAGAGTTGTTTAAAGAGCATTCTTTTTTTCTCTCTTAGGAAGTTAAAGCCTCTTTCTCTAAACTTGTTACTTGACTGTTGTTCCCACAAACCTTCCTGACAGTGGATTGCTCATTCAATGCTGAAAGTGTCCCTATTTAAAACCTGAGGTTCCTTTGCAAATTTTGGGATGATTCGCCCAAGCAAAAAGGGCTGTTTCTATGCTGGAATGAAACATATAATGTTTACTTGTCAGTCCTCTCATTCTACCCTTTTTCTGGTGTGTGTATGTGTGTGTGTGTGAGTGTGACAAAGAATATTCTTAAGCACAATAAGGCAAATGTGACATCTGTGATTTTTAGCAAACAGAAGCCAACATCAAATTCTAGATCAATTTTTTATACTAATTGTTTTTTAACTCAATTAAAGAGTTCAAAATTAAATTTTGACCAAGCTTTTAAAAGTAATTGGGCCTTATCAATCACATTTACAATTGAATAGAGTTTTGCATGGAAGCCTTATCTTCATTTTGTTATTTATTTTATTTGGCCTTTTGATCAGGAAGGATGAATTTGGCTCTACCCAATGAGTAAGTTTTTCTTAAGATATTACCTGTAGTTTTCTTTTGGATAGATTATGTGACATTTTTATTACTTCTGCCACTGAACAAAAGTAGATTTTTCATTTTCGTTTATGCTAGGTCTTGTAAATGTCAAATCTCTTGTTAGAAAGTCAGAGTTAACATTCCAAAAGTCAAAGGATGATATAAATAATGTTCAAGTATACACGTTTAGAGTTTGAACTAATTTCATCTCACTTTTTCCCACCCCCCACCCCAATCAAGATAACCTACTTTTCAAACAATTATTTGAAAGAGAGAAATCAAACTATAGTAAGAAAAAAAATATAAAGACATAACATTCCAAACTGTGCTGTCTATCTATATTTCAAGTATAAATAAAAAACAGGAACATACAGGGACACCGGGCTGGCTAGTCAAAAGAGCATGTGACTCTTGATCTCTGGGTCATGAGTTCAAGCCCTACGTTGGGTGTAGAAGCTACTTAAATAAGCTTTAAAAAGAAAACATGAACATACAAGTAAAACTAATGTGAATTCCATTTGCTATGACTAGTATTATACATAATAAGTTAATTAACCCTGACACCAATTCCTTGGAACTAACTTTTAAAGAATTATGGAGGACTTAAAATTAGATTTCTATCAACTTTAGAAGTAAGCTAAATTTTTTTTTCCTCTTGTTATCTCCAAAGAAATAAAATTGTTCAAGTATGTTCATGGCTAGGTTGTAGCTTTCATTTCTTTATTTCCTCAATTTTTAAGAAATTACAAACTGAGAGATTATTTAACATGCTTTTTCAAAAGCAAGAGAGAATGGCTCAGCTTCCTTACAGTGTTAAATGACAAAAGTTCAACAGAGTAAATTTTAAAGATCAAATCGGCTTTATCAATTCATTTATGAATTGGGCAACAGATTCATGCTTACAGCTGAGAGCTCCAAAGGGCTATAGGAAGGGAAAGGTTTTTAAAGACAGGACAATGAAGCCATAAACAAATAAAAAGATTCTTTCAGGCAAGGTTACCTTCTTTTAGGGACAAAAAGGTCTTAGTGTGTGGATTACTTCATCTTCCTTTGGGGGATGGAGAGGCCCCGTGTGACAGATGACCTTATGGGTACTGACCAGAAAATTCTTGACTGACCAGTTAAGACTACATTTCTGGAGGAGGTTGTAAGTGCAATTAAGTTAGGTTTTAAGCCCCAGTTTGGTGACATGCCCTAGCATAAGTGACTCCATTTGGGGCCTGTAGCTTTCTTTTTGACATTGGAGAAAAGTGAGTTCAGGATATGAATACAAGTTTAAGGTCATAAGCTCAGATGCTTTTGGGGGCCAGACAAATGACATGCATGAAGGGCATGTGCCAGGCAGGGACGAGGGGCAGTTGGAGAATACCTGCCCATCTGCTATACTCCAAGGAAGCATGGCCCTGCAAAAGGGAGCATCAAAAGGCCTTGGGCTTCTTCTATGTCATTGTTGTTTTTGGTTTTTTGTTTTTAATGTTCAGTCTCCTGATTTTCAAACATTGAGCATCATTTTTCTGGAAACATTGTGTGTGGTCTGTGAGCTGCATTTGGCTTACAAGCCAATCATCTGCAAGCTGATAACTGTGCACAAGAACATCATACTGGAGCTAATCCGTTTACAACAATAACTTATAAGAAGAAATATAATTGTTGGGTCCCCTCAGTGGCTCAGTCAGGTAAGCATCCTACTCTTGATTCGGCTCAGGCTATGATCTCACCATTTGTGAGATCAAGCCCTGCATCGGGCTCTGTGCTGACAGCCAGAGCCTGATTGGGATTCTCTCTCTCCCTCTCTCTCTCTCTCTCTCTCTCTGCCCCTTCCCCTGCTCAAATAAGCATGCATGCACGTGCTCTTTCTCTCTCTCTCAAAGTAAATAAACATTTAAAAACTACATAACTGTTAAGTTCAAATGAATTCTCATGCTGGCTGATCTGAGCAGTGTATATGAGAGATTCAGCAAATAGGAAAAGGTTGCTTGGTGGCTTAAGAATCACAGGAAATAGAGCTGCAGCATCCTTGATGTTAATATCATCCAGTGATGATAACTTGACACCCTCATTTACTCAGCAGATTGAGGGTCTGAGTGTATTGAGTGCCCTGCATGTGCCAAGCACTGTGTCAGGCACCAGAAATACAGCTGAGAACAAATACAAAGTACCTGTCTAGAGGCAGGAGATAGTAAATAAATAAGTAAATGAGAAAACTAGTACTTAGCAAGAGCTATCACCCAGAAGAGTAAAAGAGGGTAATGAGATAGTGGGTGCCAGATTGGCTCCCCCATACTAGCTGGTGAACCTCTATCCTTACCCTGAAGGTTATCAGAGTGTTAAATTCTCCCTTCCTTCTTGCAGTCTAGCTTTCTCTGTGAAGCCATTGGTGATGTCTTAATGAATTGAAGTCCAGTGTAATTTAAATTAGTTACTTTTTAATCTTGACTACATTTGGAGGGGAGAACCTTGTTCTGAGAGGGATTTAGGGAAACCTCTAATCTAATCAGGAACTTAATTAAAGTTAAGTCAGGGCTGGGTCAGGGCTGCAGACGGCTAATTGCAAACATTTTATATTGGTTCCTTTTAGTTTGAATTTTAGAGGTTACCATTTTCTAGTGCACTTCCAAATTCTGAGAATGTACCATTTGAGGATTTTTATCACCTTTGGGGACAAGGACTAATAACAACATGGCAATGAAACTTCTCCCCATGGCTAGGGTTTCTCCCACCTAAAAATGTACATTAACAAGTATCTCTTAAAACTCCTCTTGGGTCATCTGACTGGCTCAGTCATTGGAGGGTGTGACTATTGATCTCAGGGTTGAGTTCGAGTCCCACTTTGGGTATAGAGACTACTTAAAAATAAAATCTTTAAAAAAATTTTTAAAACCAAAAACCCCCAAACTCTTCCTGTGGTATTATAATTTGCCCCTGCATGTTAAAATGGAGACATCCTGGAACGTCAGGTCAGAAGATCTGGGTTCAAAGCCAGTTATTTGGCTCTGCTGTGGGCAAACACTGTTATCTGACAGACACTTGACTTTTGTAGCCTCATCTTGGAGACCCACCACTTGGGGGTCCTGTGAGGCCTGAATGAGAGTGTGTATTAGAAAACTAACCCTGCAGAGTTCAATATTATTTATTCTTTTGATTGGAATGGCCGTCAAGGTCACTGGCAATCCTTATTTTGTGATGAGTTCTAAAAAAATAAATGCGTCCTTGTGACTTTGGGGTACGGAGGCAGAGCCCAACAAAACAGAATGCTTCTGGAAAAATCAGCTACTGAAAAGGAAATTAATATCTGTAAAGCCATATTTAAATTCAGAAATAAAATGTAGATTTTATATAATAGTAACAGCGGTGGTAATAAGAAACAGCTACTATTAAGCACTTTCTCTGTTCCAGGCATGGTCAGCACTTTGCATTTATAATCCTTTCTAACGGCGAAAGGGGAAGAGAGAGAAAAAAATCAAGGTAATAAATAATATGAACTTGGAAAAGAAATCATTACTATACAATGTGCCCCATCACCCCCAAAAGCTCTTTAAATGCGTGCAGGTTTTGAGACCCATTTCTAGGAAGATTGGTGTCTTCTGCAGCCCTGCTGGCCCCTTTGGCCTACAGTTATCTAATCTCCCCTTCCAGCCACCCAAGAAAGTCCATGACCTCCTCCCATCCCCAAGGCCCAGCTCACCAACAGCCTTCAGAAATAATTCTCTCAGATGTGCCAGTATTTTAGTAGTAAGCACAGAATGCCCACAACAACAACAAAAAGAACTGCAGGTTTAAAATGTAAGCAAATAACGGAAATGTAAACGAATACCTTTTTTATATGTAGCTTAGAGTGTATTCTTTTGTAAAGCAAAAGTATTTCTTTTACATCCCCCCCCCCCAAATCCTACTGGAAATGGATTGCTCTAAGACTTCCATTAATAAACTTCTCAGAATGTGAAATGTCTCCAACATGCGGGGACGCTGGGGTGAAAGGTGCCACGCTATTCTCATTTCTGCCAGTCCCCGGGTGCAGGAGGAAATATGCTAATGCAGCCGTTTGCCGCAGGGCTGGTGTTATTTATATAGTGCTGGCTGGGCAAGGTTCGCGCTGGAGCACGGGAGAGGAGGGAGAGGTTTGTCTTCATGTGTGTGAATATAGACGCGTGCGCCTGTGCACTTGGCATTCGAAACGTGAATTCAAGATCTTGGGGAGGGGGTGGGGAATACCATCACCATTCACGTTTATGTGTATACAGTATAACTCGTGTTGGCCATGTATCCTTCTAGCATTGTACTTATACAGCATGCACTCTGGAGTGGGGAAGAAATGGCGATTTGGGAGTAGGTGCCGCGGTCGGTCGCGGGTGACCCGACGCTGCGGGTGACGAGCGACCTGATATTGGCAAATGCGCATTCTTGACGGTGCTCCGTGGATACAAAAATCAACCGTATCAGAATCCCTAAAAAGTGCGAGGGGGTTGTCCCCGAACGCTGGCTACTCTTGGGCTCAAGACTGGGAATGGGGTGTGGACAGCGGGATTGCAGGCACCTCTGAAGCCAACAGAGGTCACCGAGCCCCGGCGCAGGGGGTGGGTGGAAACCCCTCGAGGCTTCGGGAGCCAAAGCCTTGAAGACAACACGCTTCACACGCTCCGCGCGCACGCCGACTCCTCCGGGACCCTCAGCCCACCCGCGCCTGCAGCTGCGCGCTCCTGCTCCTGCTCCTCCTCCGCCTCGCTCAGCGCGGAGGGGGAACAAGCAGGGGATCCTCCAGCCTGGCAGGAGCGGGGTGTCCCGTTTCCCCGCCCTCCCCCACCCCTCCGCTCCCGTGGATCCCGCGGCGGCGGCGGCGCGTCCCGGCTGGAGGGGGCGCTCGCGCGCAGGAGCCGGGCGCAGCAGGTGCCGCGGTTACCTCCACCTCGGCGGGGGGAGAGGGGGCGGGCCGGGGGCAGGGGAGGAGGAGGAGAAGGGAGGCCGGCTCGCGGAGCCGGAGAGCGCGGCGGCTCGGCAGGCTGGGACCCGAGCTCGCGGCTTCCGGGAGGCGCCCGAGGCCGGATAAATACATCCCGGGCTCCCGGGGAGCAGCGGACGCTACCCGCACCGCCGCCCGCGCCGACTGCACAGCGGTCCGCAGAGCACCGAGCCGCCTGGCTTAGGCGCGGAGCCCGCTCCTCCCCCTGCGGCCGGCGCGGAGCAGCGGAGAGCGGCGGGCTCGGCCGCCGGCGCCCGGGCCGCGGAGCCGATGAGCGGCGGCGGCTGAGGGCCCGGGCCGGCCTCTGCCCGCCCTCTGCCCGGCGCCCGAGCGGGGCCGCAGCGCCCGGGGCGCAGGGTCCGGGCCGGTGACATGGGGGCGGACTGAAGCACCCGGGGCGGCCGAGCGCTCTCTCTAGAGCCGCGGGCCCTCCTCCGCGGCGGCGGCGGCTGCGGGCACCCGGCCCGGCGCGCTCTGCCCGGAGCGCCCGCGGGAGCCTCCGTCGCGCTTCTATGCGCCTTTGCGGGCGCCGTGGGCCCGGGCCATGGCGATAGACCGGCGGCGCGAGGCGGCGGGTGGCGGGCCCGGGCGGCAGCAGCCCCCGGCCGAGGAGAACGGCTCCCTGCCGCCCGGAGACGCGGCGGCCTCGGCGCCCCTCGGGGGACGCGCGGGCCCCAGCGGCGGTGGCGGGGAGATCCAGCCGCTGCCCGCCCCGCATCCCGCCGCCGGCGGCCAGCACCCAGGCTGCAGCTCGGCGGCGGCGGCGGCCCCGAGCCTCCTGTTGCTGGACTACGACGGGTCGGTGCTGCCCTTCCTCGGGGGCCTGGGCGGGGGCTACCAGAAGACCCTCGTGATGCTCACCTGGATCCCGGCGCTGTTCATCGGCTTTAGCCAGTTCTCGGATTCTTTCCTCTTGGACCAGCCGAACTTCTGGTGCCGCGGAGCCGGCAAAGGCGCGGAGCTGGCGGGGGTCACCGCCACGGGCCGGTGGGACTCCGGCGACGTGGCCAACTGGACCAGTCCCCCGACCACCCCCTTCTCCACTGCCTCCTGGGGGGCCGCAGGCAACCTTAGCAACAGCAGCGGCGCGGACGGGGGCGACACGCCACCCCTGCCGTCCCCTCCGGACAAGGGGGACAACGCCTCCAACTGCGACTGCCACGCGTGGGACTACGGCATCCGCACAGGCCTCGTCCAAAACGTGGTCAGCAAGGTAAGGGCTGCGACCGCCCGGGCCTCGAGTCCTTCTCCCGAGCCTTTTACTCCTGGATCTCTTCCACCCTTCCCTCCGTCTCCCTCCGAGCAGACCGAGGTCCCTTAAAGCGATGCCAGCCTGTGTGTATGCATCTCGCGTTGGCTTCATCCTCCGTCCCCCAAACCAGATGCGCTTGCTTGGGTGTGAAGCAGGGGCTTTTCGCCTCCCTCCTCGGGGACACTGCCTCCCAACCCTAAGGGGGGCTCCACAGCCTTTTCTAGTTTGCACCCGAACTCCCGTCCGAGTGCACATTTGGGGAGAGCGCCCCTCCCCCTAAAATGACTTGGGCTTCCTTCACCTATCCTTCAGACTATCACCCCGGTTCAGCCGGGGGTGTCCCTTGCGAAGGATAAGGCTGCTGACCTGTCAGCCGTCCAGCTCTGGAAGACTCGCCTCATTCAGGGTCTGATGGCTAGATCCAGGACCATGGCTCTGGCTCTAGTCTTCTGTGGGGCTAGAGTGTCCTTATGCCTCCCACAAAGAAATATCTATCCGTGGGACCGATGTCATATTCCCAGGTGTTCGTTCCCGCAGACCTCAGTCATCCCGCGCCAGGTTTGGAAACAGACTATTAAAGCCAACTAAAGAACCCAGGTGCTGGCTACAAAAGCAAAGAGCTTGGGAAAATTCCCTTTCCCCCCCTCATCATGCTCATCCCTCTCCCAAGATTGGGATGTTTGATTTTAGATTTTGCCACCCAAGTGTTCCCTCAAGTGTTTTCTTGGGACTTTAGTCATATCCCTATAGAGTAGAGGAAGGAAACTAAGAATCTGTTTTGTATTCCGGGTCCACCACTGCTCTTATATAGCAGCTGCTTTTGTCTGAGTGAGGCATTGAGACCCTGGTAAGATTTTAGCAGAGCGGCTGCCTTGCTGAGAGTCCTGAAGCCCCTCTACAGAGGTGTTGCATTGTGTGAAATGGAGCAGCAGTGTTTTTTGAGAAGATGTGTGCCAGCAGAAAAATGCAGAATGGGCAATGTCTGAAATCCAGTCCCTAAGACATCTGTATTTTCTGCTTTTCTTAACATCTGGGAGACATTGTATGCTCATTTGTTAAGCAATTTGTGTTTTTTGCCCTTTCTGTGTTTTAAATAACAAATTTACATTTCCAAGTACTGTAGACCTTTCCCCTCCCACCCTTCTGAGCAGTTCTGGGCAGAATTTTAAATACCTTGTTTAAAAGTGAGACTGAAATTGGACAGTTTGTAAAAATCAATGTGCATGCACTTTCTCCCCCAAATGAGTGTTAGTAAACAGTTGTAGCTCATGGATGTGTAAGATGAAACTCTTACATCATCATAATCGCTGTTTTAATCTTGTACCAGACTGGCAAGAAATGATCTGTCCTGTGGGAATTGACAGGATTCACTGTTAATGGGGAAGATCCTTCAGGCTAGGTTCACCTTGAGGTGTACCCCAGCCCCAGCCCCAGCCCCAGCCCCACAGCCTCTCCTTTCCAAAGGTGTTTTGCTGTGACCCTCTCCCATCCGCGGAGGGCAGTGTTTGTTTTTTTGTTACCATCATGGAAAAATTCAGAACAATGACTACAGTGACAATTTTAATACTCTGTGAAAGTAAGAATTTGGCAACATTTTCAAATACTTTAAACCCCTTCTTTAAAGTAGAAGAGGAATAATATAGATGAAAGCGAATGTGTTTAGAAGCTGTTCCATCCTGGGGTCCAAGGGGAGGGGAACTTGAAAGTTAGGAGGTGGGAGAGAGCATCATTATCCTAGTGGTGGGGACCCATGGACAGCTATTTACACTGCCATGGAGGGCGGGATGAAAAAACTAAAATAGTTCTTGAAAACTGGCTTTTAAGGCATATTGGAGAGGTGGACAATGTTTCTAAATTAGCACTCAAGAGGGTCAAAGATGGTAGGAATGTGTGCACTATGCTTTAGGGGTGCTTGATAGCTGTGCCATGGTTACGTGTAGCAGACACGGCGAAACTGGGAGCTGAAGACCTCCGGACAATAGTTAGAGATGCATTTTCCTGTAAAATAAAGACTAGAAAGGACATATTGATTTTCACACACAATAGAGATCTAAATAAAGGACTGTCCTGCCACAGCATTCTATTTCCATAACAAATGCTTCAAAGAGCTCCTTGAGCACATTTGGCATATACTAAGGCCAGACTTGCGCTGAAGCGGTCTGTGCACAGCGGATACTGTATCAGATGTACAAATATGGAATGTATACTGTGGTGGGTGCAGCATCCTAGAGGTCAGGTGCCTGTCAGCTTTGTTTGTATGTGGGAGCAGAAGTGGAGACGGTTCGCTTTCTGTCTGTAGATTGAAAGTTCAGAGTCTGAGAAGTTGCCTTTTGTACCCTCTTTCCTCACTCCAAACCATGATCTTCCCACTTGCAAATAATCTCACGCAGTGCCTTTGTCATTAGATTTGCCTCAGCCTATCCGTGGCCCTCCAATATGTGTCCTATTCTGTCCCTAAGTGTTAGGTGGGGTGGGGAACATAGAAAATCTGCCAGGCATATATTATATTATATTGCATTATATTATAAATATATATTATATTCTGAACATAGGTTGTATTATAAATATACCATTATAAATATACATTATTAATATATATTATATGCATTACATAGGCTATCACATATTTTATACGCATATAATACCACCTATACATGTGAAACTGCCAAGCCACTGGAATCCCAGGTTATAACACTTAAAAGGGATCTTTGGGCTGATGAGCCTATCTCCCCTCCTGATTAATATCCCTGACATGGATACCATTTCCAGGATGGGAAGGGAGGGCCCCATTGGCTATTGGCTAGGCAGCTCGCTCCATAATTGCAGCCAAGCATGTTTTTTGGTGAATATAACTCAGGTCATCTCACACTTATTTGTATGGCTTGCCCCCTCTGAAGGGTTCTTTTTCCTTTGTATAATACGTGTTCAGATATTTGAGGATACCCAAGTGGTTTCTTCCCTGGCTAAAAAATCCCCAGCTACTTCAGACATTCCACACATAACAAAATTGGCCATAGCAATTGCTCTACTTGACATATGTGTGTCTTAAATTTTTTTTTTTAACGTTTATTTATTTTTGAGACAGAGAGAGACAGAGCATGAACGGGGGAGGGTCAGAGAGAGGGAGACACAGAATCGGAAACAGGCTCCAGGCTCTGAGCTGTCAGCACAGAGCCCGACGCAGGGCTCGAACTCACTGACCGCGAGATCATGACCTGAGCTGAAGTCGGCCGCTCAACCCACTGAGCCACCCAGGCGCCCCATGTGTGTCTTAAACAGGACACTCTGAAAACAGCCTGGCAGACCCCATGTGTTCTAATCAAAAGGGACCATAGATGGACCCTATGCTTCCAATGACAAAACCTGCAATTGATGCATGAAAGGCTTTCAGTAAACATGACAAGCTTCTGTCTTTATAGGATTACATTAAGTCAAGAGATTTCTCAGGCTGCACTTCAGTGACATGGCACATGATGTAGATTTCATCATAGTTTTGCATTATTAAATCTTTCCTGTTTGGATCTTTTTATTTCTGTTTTATGCCTTGGTCCTTGGTATTTGTTATCTGTCCCAAAATTTTCAATGCCTTCAAAATAATCATAATAATAATATGACTTTTTGTGTGCAACCATATAAAGTTCTCCAAACATTTATCATGTTATTTCTTTTTATTAAGAATGTTGAGGGGCGCCAGGTGGCTCAGTGGGTTGAGCATCCAACTTCAGCTCAGGTCATTGTCTCGCAGTTTGTAGGTCCAGCCCCGCATCAGCCTCTGTGCTGACAGCTCAGAGCCTGGAGCCTGCTTCAGATTCTGTGTCCCTGTGTCTCTCTACCACCTCCTGCTCATGCTGTCTCTCTCTCTCTCTCTGTCTCTCAAAAATAAATAAACGTTAAAAAATTTTTTAAAAAAAGAATGTTGAATAATCCAGGTACCTGGGTGGCTCAGTTGGTTAAGCGTCCAACTCCTGATTTCTGCTCAAGTCATGATCTCACGGTTTGTGGGTTCGAGCCCTGAGTCAGGCTCTGTGCTAATGGCGTGGGGCCTGCTGGGCAGTCTCTCTCTCCCTGTCTCTGCCCCTCCCCTGCTCATGAACACTCTTTCTCTCTCTCTCTCTCTCAAAAATAAGTAAATAAAACTTAAAAAAAAAAAAAAAGAATATTGAATAATCCAAAGCCTGCCTTAACACTGAGCATTATTGTGGATTTCCAGGTAACACATACCTGAGTGGGCCAGGTGTGGTGTACCTTGAGCCCTGTGTTCAACTGCATAGCTCTGCATTTTATCTCCCAGCCATGTTGAAAACCGTGTCTGTGTCTTCCTGAAACGAATCTCACCAAGCTCTGCAGTCACTTAGAGGTCAGCTGTGGAAGAACTGAGGCCGGACGTGAGCATTCCCTGGCAGCTCAGATGGTCAGAGATTTTACACAAGGTTAACAAAACCCCACGATTCTGTTGCCTTTAAAATATTCTTCTTAATAATTTGCATCGTTATCCCACGTTGTTTCGAGTGAATCTTCCTTGGTTTCCAGTGCTCACGACTTCCTTGAGTAATAAGCACGATCCTTTTCCTGTATATGAAGCTTGGGATATTTGTCCCCAGTCTGATTCTTCTTCTGTTCTCCATGAATTCTCAAAAATTGCTGGCTTTCATCCTGTAAGTACATCTGAGAGTTGTTTAAATATCCTGGGAAGTAATTTGTATTCTTTTTCTGGGGCTCAAGTCTAGAAGTATTTAAAGTGATTCAGTACAATTTAATTAGGGTTAAAAATAATTACAATTTCATTGCAATGGTAATATTTTAAAAATAACCCAGTGTTAGGTCATCCTGATGGTATTTTATTTATTTTGTCTAGTGTATACAACACAGTAGTGAACATCTTTATGCATATCTATTTTTAGAAATTGACTGTAATAGATAATACATGCACATGTTACAGAAAGCGGACAGTAAAAGTAACATTTCTAGCCATCCCTGCCTCCAGTTTCCCTCTTCAGAAGCAACCATGGTTACCAGTTTCTTATGTATCCTTCCAGAAATAGTCTAAGTATATTTTCATTTATATATTTTCCTCTCACAAACAATGACATAATATATACATTGTTCTATGCCTTTTTTCACCTAAATTGGGGATGGGTGCATATCACTACTTAGAGAGCCCCTCATTGTTCATCCATTGTATGACCAGGCCATAATTTATTTAATTAGTCACCTACTAAGGGGGCATTTAGGTTGTTTCCGGTCTTTGCTGTTACATAATATATAATGAAATTCTGATATACATGAAACTCTTCGAAGTGGGGGGTCATGGGCACATTGGTGGCTCAGTGTGTTAGGCGGCTGACTCTTGATTTTGGGTCGTGATCTCACACATTGTGAGTTCGAGCCCTGTATTGGGCTCTTGCTGACAGTGCAGAGTCTGCTTGAGATCCTCTCTCTCTCCCACTCTCTCTGCCACCTCATCTGCTCTTTCTCTCTAAAAGTATAAATAAACTTTTTTTTTTTTAAAAAGTGGAAGGTCAAAGTAGGCTCTGTTTTTATTTTGATAATGTTGTCAAAATGCTCTCTCTAGAGATCTTAACCAATTTACACTGCCATCAGTAATGCTTGAGGTCCTGTTCCCCACACCCTCCCTGGCCAAGGACTTACACACTTTAACATGTCTCCTAGTTTGATATGTGAGGTGCATATGGTTATTGTTGTAATCTGCATCTCTATTGTTATGAGCCAGGTTAAAGACGGCTCTGAAATTTCTTGAGCCATTCATGTGGCCTTTTCTTTGAACTGCCTCCTTAGGGACTTTGCCTTTGTGTGTGGTTTGGGGGAGGGGGTTTATTTTCTTACTGATCTGTCAGAGTACTTCAAGCAGAAAGTAAATTAACTCTTTGGATGTCTTGTGAATGTTTTTTCCCATGGTTTTTTTTTGTGTGTCTTTTTATTCTATTTATGCTGGTTTTGTTATGCAGAAACTTGATTTGTATAGAGTCAAATTAATCTTTTCTGTTACGATTTCTGGGTTCTGCATTAAGATTTAGGGCTCCTGTAATCCTGGAATATCAGGAAAACACCCGTACTTTCTTCTAATTTTTTTTTTATCCTAGTTCCTCTTTAATTTAGTGTTGCAGGTATCAGTTTTGCTTTTATTGAGCTAGTAGGATAAATTGCTAGAAAGGGAAGTAAATATTGGGTCTGTGGGTATAACCAGCGTTTCATGTGGGCTTTGACTTGCTCCTAACAGTGTCCTAAACATTGCATTTGGCAGTGGCCCCAGCAAGAAGACCAGAAGCTACACAGTTGTTAGCAGCTCTTGACGTGTTTTGGGAGCCAGTGATCATCCCCACGCACCGGGCTCACCTTTCCTTCATTGTCTTGTTCTGAGCCAGCTGCAAAACCTCTTCTTTCTTTCTTTGTTTTGTTTTTTTTTTCTCTTTTTCCTCTTTTGTCCGTAGCATTTTCTGCAGGTCTCGATTCATTTTGGCCTTCAGCCCAAGGTAGGACTGAGTCAAAAGTTGATGTCATTTAAAAACATGATAGGCTTTGTGGATCTCCGTGTGGGCATCGCCACAAACCAGCATTGTGCAGGGGCCAGCTGGGCCTCTCCGGACTCTGAGCCCGTGCCCCCATCTCCATCCACCTGCACACTCAGGAATGTCTTACTGTGGCTTGGAATCAGCCATGGTGGGAACAGTTACCCCATGGAACTGGCAAACACTACACATGGGGTTTTCTTTTTTCTGCAGAAAGCCAGTTGTTAAACAATTATTGTGCCACCAAGTGTGACCCTAGGCCACCCCTTTCCTTTTTTTTCTTTCTTTTTTTAACTTTCCTGCCTCCTTCCTTCCATAGATGAGTCCCTTTTCTGGGCCAAGCCTTGTGCTATGTGTTCGGGATACAATGACATGTAGACAGCTCAGCTCACATAGAGCTTATAGACTAATGAGGGAGTCACACCTTAACTAATTAATAATAATCCTTTAAGGTGCCTGGGTTTGCTTTTGGCTTAGGTCATGATCTCACAGTTCGTGAGACTGGCCTGGGCTCCAAGCTGATGGCGCAGAGCTTGCTTGGGATTCTCTCCCTCCCTCTCTCTGCCCCTTTCCCTCTCTCTCTCAAAATAAATAATAAGTACATATTGAAATAATAATAATTCTTTAATTACAAACTGAGTTAAGTGTGTAGAAAGAAAGGGAAATGAAAGACTAGAACAAAAAGCCTGGCCTAAACTGACTGGTCTCTGAGTGCAGCTGACATCTGAGTTAAGATCTTAGGTTTGAGTGGGAGAGAGAGAGAACGGCACTTGCACGGGCCCTCTGGTATGTGCCAGCTTAGAACTGACAGGAGGCAGTGAAGGTGGGAAGGTGGGGAGGGGTGGCTTATGAGTCATGTTCAGAATGTCAGCCATGAGATGAAGAGCTGAGGGGGTGAACCGGGATGGAGGGCGGCCAGGCAGAGCATGTGAAGTGAGAAGGGACCTAGGACTCAGGGTGTGGGGCTCTGAAGAGAGGTTGGGGGGAGGGGAGAGGGTCAGATGGGGAGAGGCAGTCTGACCAAAGTCTCAGGTTGGGAGGTGGGGCGGGGAACCGGGTAGCTTGGGCTGTAGGGAGGAGGCCGGCCAGCCCAGGAAGCGGGTCTGAGGAGGAGCTGTGGGAAATTTTACTGCTGCTGCAGGCCCAGACCAGACCCCGGGCAAGTGGGCCTGAAGCCTCTTTCCAGGGCTATTGATAGGAAGCAGCACTGGCCCATTCGAGCGTTCTAGCATTTTCTCCTGCTCTCCTGGTCAAAAGAGGAGAATGCTGATTTCCACAAAGCTGAAAGACCCTGACAGAGGAAACCATCAGTCTAGAATTTACTTTGATTCAACCAGCTTTACCTTTACCGAATGCCTAGTGTAGGTTAAAAAAATGAATTGTCCTGGGCATGGCTAACGTATAACATTCTCTTCCTAGTCCAAAGTCCTCAGTTTACGGATGAGAAGACTGAGGCTGGAGTGAGTGTGGGGGGTGTCGCTGACTTAGAGCCACCAGCCTATTAGGGCTAGAGTCTGGTTCCCCTCACCTGTACTCTTGCCTCTGGCCAGGAGCAGCCCCCATGAGGGGAGAAGGGCCGGGAAGAGCTGGAAGAATGGCTCCTGCCCATTCTCTTGGACTTGATCCCTTTCACTGGCCTGTCAGGCTCCATCCTCCTGTGCTGCCTGAGGAGGGTCATACCTGTCAGGAGCTGCACGCTGAGGTGTGGTTGGCTACACTGTGGCTTCTGGGGTAGGCTCGTGCAGACCACCTCTCTGTGCAGATGTCACTGACCTCTGCTCCTTCTGCCTTGTTAGCCCACTTGCCTGGGATGCCCTTTCCTCCTTCCTTCATCCGTTTGGTCCCTGTTCCTCCTCCAGGTCTGCTCATCCTCACTCGGTGTTTCTAGCACCCAACCATCCCTTTGTCCTAACACTGGCTGTGTGGTGATCAATGTGCTCGCTGTCCCCCTTCCGACTGGAGGCGTGCCTTGTTCGGCTTTTACCCACAGTCTTCCCTGTAAATGTCTGAGCTCACCTGAGTTTGCTGTCATGAAAAGAGGAAGGGCTTTTTAGTTTGGCAGGTGTGGGTTTAGGTCCTGACTCTGCTGCTTACGCTCAGCAGGTATTACCAGCAGCTGTAACAGTTACAGGTCTAACTCTATTATCTGTATCTTTGGGAGCGGCAGGAACCTCGTCAGCAAAGTGGGTCATTGCTCACCTTACCTCGAGGGCTGTTGTGAGGCTAGGATGAGAAAAGCTGGGGAGAGCCCACTGCCCTCCCTCCAGGCACCTGGCAAATCAGGAGGAACCTGGGAATCTCAGATCCGTTTCTCCTTCCTATCTGTGGGGTGAGGACCAGCGGAATGAGTCATCTGAGAAATACTTAGGTGGGGAGGAGCTGACAGGCCACACCTGGAAGTGATTTATTCCTCGGGCAATCTGAGGTGTCTTTCTCCTCCGCCCAGAAACTGATAACATAGGGGAGCAGGTGTGCCCTTCATACAGGACACAGGAATCCAGGGAGGCCTGAGGAGTCAAACCAAAAAGGACCCCTAGTCTGATGAAAAAGACCATTTAATGGCTTTGTTTTCAGGTCACTGGTCACAGGGCTCCAAAGGATCTGAAAAGGAAAAGCCTTCTCTGGCCGACCTTGAGGAATGGGAGGGCAGGGCCCTGCCAGGGGCTTCATGCCCCCACAAAGGTCTTCGCTCAGAAACCTGACTTCATGCCCCTGGGTGGAGAATGATCTAAACATGTTAAAGCTTCTGGGTTAGCTGTGCTGTTGAAAACAGATCAGAGAAACCATGGACTTTTAGAGGAGTTGATGGTAACTTTGGACCTCAATGGCAAGCATCAGAGGGCTAACTTCAGGGGGTGGGTGAAGACCAGCCCCTGCCCCACCCACCTGGAGTGCTGTCCTTGCGGACTGACCCCAGGAACCTTCAGACTTTGATCTTCTGCAACTTGGGGTCTGTTCTTTCGTTTCCTCCAGGCTGCTCAGTGCTGGTCATTATGTGTGGGCAGATCTTCCTCTGAACAAGTGACCTAGAGATTGACAAGCCCTATATTGCTAGGAAAGAGGAACAGTGGTTATTGACAGATTTAGCTGGATGTCCCCTAAAATAAATCTTTGCTGAAAAAGAACCCTGCTGGGGGCTCTCCAGGCCACCCCATTTGCATAGGATTATATTCTACAAAACCTCTCCTGGGACTCTTTTGGTTTGCAAGTAACGAGAACAAATTTCAAATTCACAAAACAGAAAGGAAATCTCTTGGAACATGCAGGAATGGCTCACGGAACCCGGGATGGGATCTGAATATTGAGGGACAGGGGGTTGGATCTTTCGAGAGTCCACATGTGCTCTCGGCCCTTTCTCCAGAAGTCCGCTTTGTTCCCCCTGCGGACTGGCTTTGTCCATGCTTTTGCTTACCTGGTCAGGCAAGTCAGCACAGAGGCCAGCATTCCTCTGTCGATTCCAGATTTTCGGGTGTAGATCTGATGTCCAGCTTGGGGCTGGGGTGTCAGAGCAGGGGATACAGTTACCTAGCGCTGGGACAGCTCCTTTGAACTGTGTGACAGGAGGTGGTAGTGGCAGTTCTTTATTGGGATGCAAGGGATTAGAGATGAATCTTTTTGGCAATTAATTGGGAATAATTGAATATTGACAGTTTAACTATTAAATGCTTTAAATGAAGTATTCTTTTTCTTCCCAAAGACTCGGGATGTAACTTACCTGGCTGCTTAAGCTTAGCATGGAATTGGCAAGAATACCCTCCTGAGGCTTTTTTTTTTTCTTTTCTAGAAATAGTGATAAATGGTTTCATTTATTAGCTCCAGATCACAGAGGGAGCTTGGAACCAGCCCTTGGGCGGTCACTGAAACAGTTTTACAAATAGTCACCCCCACCCCTGCCCCCACACAGGGTGAGTCTCCTTGTTTCTCCAAACCTTTCTGGTCAGGACCAGCAACATAATTTGTGGGGCCCATTGCCAAAGGAAACGCAGAACCCTGGCTGAAAAATTATTAAGATCAAGACAGTGACTGCCGAGCATGAAGCCAAATGTGGGCCCTTCTGAGTAGCAACGCTTCTGGTGACCTCCAGCCTGTGGTCTCTCACCAAGCCAGCTGTCACCGCTAAGCAAGCGTCCCCAAGCCGTTCCAAGCCTTTCTTCCTGACTTGTCAGTGTCTTTTCTGCTTCTCTGTTCCTTGATTGTGTTTTGTATCTTTTTCTAGATTTCTTGTAGTAAAAGTGAAACACACTTTTTGTGGGTCTGTTTTTCCCAGGGAACAGCTTCAGAAAGTCCTGGCCAGTTTTGTTTTGAATGTTGAGTTTGCTCAAGGTGTGCCACAGCCAGAAGGAGCCAGGGAGCATTCTTACATTTGAAAACACTGCCCCAGAAGTGGGACAGTTGGTTTACTTATCTGAGCAGTAAACCAAACAGCTGAGTCATAGGAATGTGTGGTAAAGAATGTTAAGTCATAGGAATGCTAGTTAAGTGTTTATCAGCCTTTTTTTTTTTTTTTTTTTTTTACGGGAGAAGAGGGTCAGCCCTCCCTCTAATTTAATTCTGTTTTAGCTAGCAGTCACACTTTATTTCTTCGTATCATTTGAAGAAGAAGTGCAAAGGAGATGATGCCAGTGTAAAGCCACCACGAGCATCCCAGTGGTCATATTAAATTATGGATGGGTTATGAACTCGGCATAGTAATTTGCACTACAGAGTGTTTCCTCCCAGATTAGATTAAAAGCTGCTTTTTTTTTTTTTTTCTGTGTGTTTAAAAGATGCTTTACAAATTGGGCACCCTTGATTGTTACATACTGAGAAACTCCACTGTTCTCAAATGAATATACATGAGCATTTGCAGTGAACACAAAGTTTTGTCCTACTTTTTCAAGTTTTTTTTAATTGTGGTAAAATGCACATAACAGAAAATTTACCATTTTAACCATGTTTAAATGTACAGTCGAGTGGGATTCAGGACAGTCACACTGTTGGGTGATCACCACCACCATCCGTGTCCAGAACTTTGTCATCTTTCCAAACTGAAACTCTGTATCCATTAAACACTAACTGCCCACTCCCCTCCCCCAGCCCCTGGCAAGCACCCTTCCACTTTCTGTCTCTGAATCTGACTATTCTGGGGATCTCGTGTGAGTGGAACCATTATAGGACTTGTTCTTTTGTCACTGGCTTCTTTTACTTCGCGTGACATTCTCAGGCTTCATCCAAGTTGGAGCCTGTGTCAGAATTTCCTTCCTGTTTAATGCCGAACAATATTCCATTGTACGTATAGACCACGTTCTGCTTATCCAGTCATCAGTTGATGGACACGTAGGTTGCTTTCACCCTTTGGCTGTTGGAAATAATGCTGCTGTGGACATAGGTGTTGTCCTACTTTTTTGAAGAAAGTTACATACAGCCCCTCCTTCCCTCCCCTCCCCTGTTAGAGGGATTTCTGCAGCCACACGTGTGGCACCTGGCCCTGGCCTATCTCTGCAGGCAGGCCTTCTGCCCTGCCTTGGGTAGGTGACACAGAGGGGTAGAAGATGGTTTGTGCCCTAGAGAAGGAGCTCATGGTGTAGCTGAGACCATCAGTAAGTGGAAGGTTAGTGTGGGACCAGCTAAGAGGAGGGTGTGGGGGCCAGGAGCTGAGGGTGTGGGGTGCTGAAGTGAGCATGCCCAGGAGAGCAGGTGAGGTGTGTGCCCTGACCTGTGAGTCCTCACCATGGGTGAGGGGATTTGGGTGCTATGGCATTGGAGCTGGGTCCTGAAGGTGGGCTGGGGTCTTAAAAGATGGAAAGGATTGAGAAAGGGCCTTGTGTGCAGAGGAACTGACAAGGGCTGGGAAGAGATGAGTGCAGGGTGCAGGGCGGGGGGGCCGTCACACAGGCCACCAGAGTCAGTCCTTGGAGATAGGTTTGGTTTTCCCCCAGTGGACAGTGAGTCATCTGAGCTTTGTAATGGAGAAATGATAGTAGAGACCCAGGGCAGGGGTACCCCCAGCCCCAGCCTGGGTCCACATGGCCCTGTGTCCTTGGGACCCCTGCAGCAGCCCTCTTGGCCTCTCCGGCTGCCACATGCATCTCCTGCAGCACGCATGTTGGTTTGGGCCTCCATGAAAAATGCTCGCCAAGCTCCCATCACAAGTGTGGCCAAGTCCCAGGGGCTGCGGCCCTCCCCTGGAAAGCACTGGCTTGGCCCAGCATCCCTGCCTCGCCTGCTGGGCCTTGTGGTCTCTGTGCCACAGATGGTGTCAGTTTGCCTGATGCCAGATCACTGGGACTGCTTCAGTGATCTTGGTCAGCCTCTGCATGGCATTGGCAGTGACCATTCAGTCTTCAGCACTCTCTCTTTGGGATGGGGGCAAGGGGCAGGGGCTGGTGAATGCTGCTTTTCCTTGATTTTTCTTCTGCCTCACTGGCTTCTCTTCTCTTTCGGGAATCCTTTCCATCACCCTCTATCTTCAGATCATTCCGCAGTGTCTCAGTCAGCTCGGGCTGCGTAACAAGTACCACAGACTGGGGGACTTACCCAACAGACATTTAGTTCCTCTTGGTTCTGGAAGTCTGAGATCAAATGTCAGCAGGACTTCCAAGGCCTCTCTTCTTGCCTTGTGCATGGTGTCTTCTCCCTGTGACCTCTGTGTATGTATCTGTGTCCTAATCTCTTATTACAAGGACACCAGCCCTGTTGGATTATGGCTCATCCCAATGACCTCATTTTAAGTTAATCACCTCTGTAAGGGCCCTGTCTCTATTTACATTCACATTCTGAGGTACTAGTGGTCAGGATTCCCAACATTTGAGGGCTTGGGGGGCTTTTTGGAGGGTGATAGGCCACAGTTCAGCCTATAACATCCAAGTTCCAGCACACCTGAGTAGGGCAGCACCAGATCTTTATCTGTAGCCTGAATGTTTCCTCAAAGCCCTAAACCTGTGTATTTGGTTAACATCTGGCCCCTGATCTTTTCCGCCCCCCTTGCTTCAAATCCCAGTGTTTTGGTCCTAAATTGAAGATGAGAAGCTTCTTTGACTTCCCTGCTTCAAATCATTTGTGGTTTGTGGTGCTCCATGACTCTCAGGATGAAGTTGGGTCTGGTTGGTTGGTTCTCGGGGTCCTTGATGGTCTGAACCCTGCACACTTCTCCTGCACTGCCTCCCCCCCCCCCCCCCCATGCCTGTACAGGGACTCTGTGCTCCAGCCCCCAGTTTCTCAAATAATACTTGACCTTTGTATGTGGTGCTCTTTTGGCCCAGAATACACCTGCCCTCCCCATCATCCTGTCACCTTCTTCAAGCCTTTCCTGCCTCCCTCTTCCTCCACTCTAATCCTCTGTCCCTGCTTTCCTGGCCCAGATCTGCATCCATGGTACCTGGATCTAGTAGGTGCTCAATTAACATTTCTTGAATGGTGAAGGTAAAGGGATAGTAAAGGGGCCTTTACTCTCATCTGGGCAAAGTAAGGTGATTTAATTCTAGGATGATAATAATAAGCCAGAGGACAGGTACATAGGCCAACTCAGACCTAAAGTCTAATTTCAGTGAGTTATTGAAAACTAAGGAAGGTGATGTAATATATTTGAAATAGCAGCTAATCAAACTTGAATTCATGCTAGGCTATAGACTAGATTGTATGTTTACTTTAAGTCCTGGTTTTTCAGAACTTTAAGTCACAGAGCCTTTTTTTCTCATGAAAGTGACACATAGAACTGGTCTGAATCTAGGACTGCAGTGGTGGTGGCTGGGGCTCTTCAGGTCACCCGGGAACTTTTGGAACCATCTATGGGACCCCAGCATCGGTTGTTTAAAAACATTCTCTGGATGATTTCCACATGGTACAGTTTTTCCCCCAGGGGACATTTGGCAATATCCAGAAACATTTTGGGTGGTCACAGCTGAGAAGGGAGTGCTACTGACATCTGGTGGGTAGAGACCAGGGATGCTGCTGAATATCCCACAATGCACAGGACAGCCCCCACAGCAAAGAATGATCCAGTTGAGCATGCCAAGTTTGAGAAATCCTGGTCTAGGCTAATACAGAAGTTCATTGTTTTTTCTGACCATACCCAGCAGATGGCCGGGGTCAGCCCGGGTGAGACCTTGGTTCCTCTGTAACCCACAAGGGGAGCATTGGTATGCAGGCTCAGGAGTTATAGAAGAGCGATTCATCACACCAGGAATTATCACAGTTCAGCCAGGGCCCCTCTGCCCTCTGTGAAGAACGGGTTTGCTAAGTGCATTAGTGGTGTAAACCAAGTGTCAGCAGGCACGTTTAGCCTACCTAGGGAAGCGCATTATGAAACACTGCCTTAGCATATTTATGTACAAATGAATGTTGCTAAACGACCAAGTCACTCATTAAAGGAGGTCCTTTGAAACTGCTTGGAATAATGGTTAATTACTTGAAAAGGAAACATTTATTTGGAAGTAAAAGGTATTTATTTTCAAAACGTCTCTAATTCAGACCAGCTTTTTCCATAATTAATTCCCATTGAGGTGGTTTGATAATGTTTTCAGCAGCAGGAAACAAGAACTCCCCCAGGGGACAGAGGCCAAGAAGTAGAGTTCAGAATCAAACATAAGCACTGTTTACATTGACTGAGTAGCAGCTCGGGCTTGACCTTTCCCTTGGGCACAGGCAGTGAACCTTAAGTGGTCCTCTTGTGACATTTACCTGTGCTTATCTGTGAAAGTGAGGATGTGAGGTATCAGCTAGGGATGCTGGTGAGGCACCCCCTTAATTAACCTAAGCCAACTCCCCACCTCAGGGAGGTCCTGACCCCAGTCAGCTTCCATGCCCTCCTCAGCAGTGGACTCTTTCCTTCCTTAGATGTTCATGGCATAACCTGGCAGTCCCACTCATTTATATTACATTTGGAGAGTTTGTGCTTGATATCCTTGATATCCCTAATAAAGAACTGTCAAGGGCCACAGATGGTGAGACAGCTGAGTGTCCTGGGGCAGGGCAGAGAGTCCTATCTCACTCTTAGAAGGAACTTGCAAGTAGTAAATAAAGGTGCTTCAACTAGAGGTCATCCAGTGAGAGGTAGTGAAATGCAGGAAGGCGATGTGTCTTCATAGGAGCCTGGTAGTTTCTGAAGCCGTGTTGTATGGTGAGTCATCGGATCTTCTGTGTTCCAAGGTAGGATTTTTATTGTTTCATCTTAATAGAAGATTTATTTTTAATCTTTTTTCTGGGAAGTCCCATAAGAAACAAGTTTTCAAATATGCATATCATCTAGGCTGTGAGAGTGTTTTGGGGTTTTGTTTTTGTTTTTGTTTTATTTTTGGTTTATTTTGTTTTATTTTTGTGTAGCTGCGGATAACACGTTTGAATTAAACTGAATTGTGCTTAAGTATAAGCAGTGGTTTCTCTAATTAATTTCTCATCTGCCATTGGATTTATCCCCATTTAAAATTCTAGTTCTTCTTTGACAGGACCTCAGATAAGTGACTAATGGGAGGGATGGTGAAAAGGAAAACTATAACCTCAATTATGAATCTCATCTCCAAAATCAATTTGGGGGGAACTGAAATGACCTTGAACAGGCAAAAGGTTACCAGGGAATTTAGACTCATAGTTTATCCTACTGAAAATAGGTTTTTAAATCTACATTCCTTTAGTATGGGGAGGCAGGACACACAGCAGTCTTTTTTCAATGATCTGTTTGTATAGCAAATATAGTGGCCTAATCTCATATAGTTAAAAGTATGTGCAGGGAAGACACCCCCGAGAAAAGTCCAGAGCAGCGTGTGATACGCACATGTTCACTGAGCAGGCTGTCTGTGCAAGGCACTGTGCTGGGGCTGCTGGGGAGAAGGAGCCCGTGGGCTGTGCCTTGAAGATAGGCAGAGATGGGCAGTAGGAGAGCAGTCTGGGCAGAGGGAAGAATGGAGCAAACTGATGGTGAAGAGGGGGAGCAGGTATGAGTGGGGGAATAACCAGAACGTAAGGCCTGTGCAAGGAATGGGAAGAAGTATGTGTTTTCAGCGAGATGGGCGAGCACGTATGGTAGTGTAAAGGGTTTGAAAGCTTGGAGGGTTCATGAGGGTGCTGTCTGCTGCACATCGTAGAGAACCTCAGAGCAAATGCGCTTAAAAATTATCTTGAGGGGTGCCTGGGTGGCTCAGTTGGTTGAGCCTGAGTCTTGGTTTCAGCCCAGGTCATGATCTCACAGTTCGTGAGTTTGAGCCCCATGTCAGGCTCTGTGCTAATGGTGAGAGCCCCACCTCTCTCCCTGTCTCTCTCTGTCATAAAATAAATAAACTTAAAAATTTTTTTAAATAGACAGAAATACCTGTGATGTTTCCAGAAATCCAGAGATAGGATGGGCTCCCCTGCATGCTTCTGGGCCTTCTTCAGCATTGCTTCACGCTAATGCTGTGTTAGTCCGTGCTGCAGACTGGGGGCCTTGGACCACAGAACTCGTTCTTCACAGCTCTGGAGGCCAGAATCCCGAGATCAGGGGGCCGGCAGGATAGTTCCTTCCAAGGCCTCTCTCTTTGGCTTGCAGATGGCCATCTTCTCCCTGTGTCTTCACATGGTCTTCTCTCTGCGTGTGTCTGCGTCTGAATCTCTTCTTATAAGGACACTGGTCAGCGACCTCATTTTAACTTAAACCTCTGTACAAACCCTTTCTCCAAATACAGTCACATTCTGAGGAATGGGGGTGGGAAATGGAGGGGGTTAGGACTTCAACAGGTGTATTTTTTTTTAATTTTTTTCTTAACGTTTATTTATTTTTGAGACAGAGAGAGACAGAGCATGAACGGGGGAGGGCCAGAGAGAGGGGGAGGCACAGAATCTGAAACAGGCTCCAGGCTCTGAGCTGTCAGCACAGAGCCTGACGCGGGGCTTGAACTCACAGACTGCGAGATCATAACCTGAGCCGAAGTCAGATGCTTAACCGACTGAGCCACCCAGGCACCCCTCAACAGGTGTATTTTGAGGGGATACAATTCAGCCCATAACAAATACCGAGTTCCTTGTAGTGTCAAGGTGACTTCCTATGACAGCAGGTTATTTGCTGTCCCCCCAGCCCCCTGGTGACTTGGAGAAGAGGGAACCAACAGCCTTCTCCTTGAGCACAGGGTGCGAATCCTTCTCTGTCATCTGCCCTCCCTTATCACATGCCTGCCCCTGGACTGACACCACTCACTGGGAAATGCCATGTGTGCACTAGGGATGGGCCACCTTACCCTGGGTGCTATGGGAGGAGGGTGTCTGTGTAAGCTGACTTCTGCAAAGAATGGCACTGGTGAGAGGAGGCACTGTAAGTTACCAGCACAGCCCATCGCTCTCTGCAGAGAGTTCAGATTTCCTCTGGCAGGTGATGGGGGGTATTGAAGGATTTAAAGAAAATTTTTTTATGTTTATTTATTTTTGAGACAGAAACAGAGCATGAGTCGGGGAGGGGCAGAGAGAGGGGGAAACACAGAATCTAAAGCAGGTTCCAGGCTCTGAGCTGTCAGCACAGAGCCTGATGCGGGGCTTGAACCCAGGAACTGTGAGATCATGACCTGAGCCGAAGGCAGACGCTCAACCAGCTGAGCCACCCAGGCGCCCCAAGGATTTTTTAAGCAAGGTCACGGCAGCATGACCTTCCCAGGTGCCCTTTATATTCCCAGCCGTGTACTGGCTGCTCTAAGTGGGCCCCTTGATTCACCCTTGGGAGAAGCCAATGAGGCTGCCCTGTTATCAGCATCTGCCAGGTGAGGAAACTGACGTGAAGGTGCTAAGAAACTCGACCGGGGTCACACTGTGGACAGGTGGTGAAGTCAGCAGCCTACCAGGCGTCACCCCAGCTCCA
Organism: Panthera uncia; assembly: GCF_023721935.1. Lineage (NCBI taxonomy): Eukaryota > Metazoa > Chordata > Mammalia > Carnivora > Felidae > Panthera > Panthera uncia. The sequence continues at coordinate 23,624,960 of NW_026057581.1, forward strand.
ATATCTATGCTCGTTCTATGACAGCAGTGCCACATTTTCAGAAGACAAAGCTGGCTGTGCTGGAGGAGGGGGTAAGGTGCCAAGGGCCGGTGCTGCTGACGCTGGAGACCCAGGCCAGGGGTGCTGGAGAAGGAGGATAGAGCAAAGTCACTGACGTATCTGACGGAGGGAGATGGGAGGGCATGAAGCTTCGAGGGGGTCTGAAATCCAGGTGTCTGTGGGGTTGGCCCCTTCCAATGGCTGGGGGAAGACTGCTCCAGCCCCTGGTGGTTGCTGCTGTCTTTGGTTTCTTTTCGGCTCATAAATGCATCACTCCTATCTTCCACCCTCCCGCAGCCTTCACCCCATGTCTTCCTATCTCCACCTCATCCTCCCTCCCTGTGTGTCTCTGTGTCCAAGTTGCCCCTTTTCATACAGATACCAGTCACACTGGGTTGGGGCCCACTTTAATGATGTCATTGTAACTTGATTACCTCTGTGAAGGCCCTGTTTCCAAATGAGGTCACGTTCTGCGGCCCCCGGGGGTAACACTTCACCAGAACTTAGAGGGGGTGGTGGGGGGTGGGGAGACACAATTCACCCACCACAGAGCCCTTTCAGGGAGAAGGGAGAAGGGAGAAGGTTCCAATCACTGGAACTCTGGTGATTGTATCTTTCACGTCAGTTTTGCAAGAAGGGGGCTTTCCATCCATTTTGGTGCTGTTGGAATCAAGGTGGTGACAGAAAGGGGCAGGTAAAGAGAAGAGGTAGCTGTGAACAAGGTGGGTACCTGTGGGGTACTTAACGCGGCGGGGAGGGGAAGGAGGAGGACACAGAGGCTGTGGCAGGTTTACTGGGGCCCAGTGTCTTACATGTGTCATCGCTGAGTCCTGACCACAGCCCTTCTGAGAAGTGGGCCTGGTTCCGGCTTACTCATAAGGAACTTGGACTTAAGAGAGATTAAAGGAATGTGGCTAAATGGACCCAGCTGACCAAAACGGCAGGGATGGTGGGATTTGGGCCCCTGAGGATCAGCGTTCCAGTTCTGGGGATGCATCACTGTCCCTGTGAATGGGCTTCTGAAGGCAGGCATTCGCGGAGGCTCCTTACCAGGGTGGTCATAGCCCTGCATTTCTAGGGAGGAGCGTAAACCCAAGGTAGGGATCTGTTTTGCTTGCCTTTTGATACAGTAACAATAACACTCTTGTTTGGAACTGACGTACAACCCATAAGCACGTTTGTTTAGAATCTCAGGCCTTGAAATAGCAACTGTGTAACTCCCTCTGTTCTGAGTGCTTGGCCTCCAGATCTACTGTAGAAGGGGAAAGTACAAACACATGCCTTCCCTCTTTGTGGTTAATCCAGCTATTTGAGATGTACTGTCAGCCAGGGGTCTGTGCCCTGTGCGGCTCCTTCCCCTTTCTCTCTGGCCAGTGGGAGGAGGAAACTGGGAAGCCCCAGTCACTTTGGGTATTCCTGTCTTATCTTTGGGGACCCATTTAAAACAATTTCCCAGATTTTTGAAGGTGGAGGTATCATTAACACGTTGGTAAAAAGCACATATTTTCCAGATTTTTGAAGGTGGAGGTATCATTAACACGTTGGTAAAAAGCACATATTTTAACTGTATAGGTTAGTGGGTTTCAACTCCTCTTCCACCCATTAAGTACCATCTACATGAAGACAGAGAGCATCTCCCTCACCCTGTTCAGTTCCCTCGTGCCTGTCCAATCAGCTCACCCCCACAGGCAGCCACTGGTTTAATTTCTAGTACCCCAGCTTAGCTTTGCCTAGTGCAGAATGTCACAGAAATGCAGCCACACAGTATGCAGGCTTTTGTGTCTGCTGCTCCACCCAGCCCCATCTTTGAGACTCGTCCCGGCTACCGTGTAAACCAATAGTCTCTCCCTTTTGCTGCCACACAGTATTCCATTTTGTTTCTCTCTTCACCAGTCGATGGACCCATGAGTTGTTTCCTGCTTCTGGCTATTATGCATTGATTGCCAAGAACATTCATCCTTTCTGGTCCTTACTACCTTCTAGCTCTAATATTTAAAAGTTGATTGACAGAATCAGAGCAGCTAGAGAGAAATCTTGACTTGTTTATAATCTAGGTAAGTTTCCTTTTTTGTGTTTTCTTTTTATGGGTAGAAGCAGGAGTGACAGGGTACCTGTGGGAAGGAGGGGCCCCCGACTCTGTGGGGCGGGAATCTCGATACTATTTCCCTGGCCCTAGAGAGTTCTGGCACCACAGCTCCAGTGACTCACTCCCCAGGTTGAGGAGGAGGCCCTGAGGATGGTGGTTGCGACAGACCAGGAATAAGGACAGGCAGGGAGAGGCCACACCTGGACAAGGTACTGCCAGGCAGCTGCTGTCACCAAAGGGTTCTGATGTACACTTGACCCTTGAGCAACACAGATGTGAGCTCCAAGGGTCTACTTATGCATCGATTTCTTTCAAGAAATACAGGGCAGTAAACTTATTTCCTTTCTGATTTTCTTGATAACATTTTCTTTTCCCTGGCTCACTTTATTGTAAGAATATAGTATGTAATACATATATAACACATGTATTAATCAACTGTTTATGTTATCAGTAAGACTTCTGGTCAACCGTAGGCTGTTAGTAAAGTTTTGGAGGAATTAATTAAAAGTTCTATGTGGATTTTCAGCTACATGGGAGGTCAGTGCCCCTAGCTCCCACCTTATTCAAAGGTCAGCTGTAGTTTCATCCCATCTCTTGTGACACAGAGCCCTGGGCAGCTGCTCCTGTGACACAGAGAACGCCGTGCAGCAGCCAGACCTTCCTGCCTGTTTTGTAGCTACCTCCCACTGGTGGCAACTTTGCTGACAACCTCCTCTTCCTTTCTTTCTTTAACAAGACGAAGGTCAGGGGCTCCTGGGTGGCTCAGTCAGTTAAGCATCTGACTTTGGCTCAGGTCACGATCTTCCAGTTTGTGGGTTCAAACCCTGTGTCAGGCTCTGTGCTCAGAGCACAGCTCAGAGCCTGGAGCCTGTGACAGCTCAGAGCCTGGAGCCTGCTTCAGATTCTGTGTCTCCCTCTCTCTCTCTGCTTCTCCTCCCGCCCCTCAAAAAAAGAATAAGCTTAAAAAAAAAAAAAAAAAAAAAAAAAAAACAAGAAGAAGAAGATGATAACGACCCAGGTCAATCTTGTGAGGGCAGAGACCTCAAGGTTTAAAGAACCTTTGGAGAAAACCCCAAACAAAACACATGGTACATCCCCTATCAGCCAGCCCATAGCTGGATGGAAATGGTGGCAAGGCCCCAGTTTGCAGGGGCCCTAGCAAGGGGAATTCTTCTCTGATGGAAAATCCTGTTTGTTCCTTTCACTGGATTAAGGGCGGAGTTAGGGGAGTATTTTTTTGTTCATGTTTATTTTTTGAGAGCGAGAGAGAGCACACCCATGCACACACACATAAGCAGGGGAGGGGCAGAGAGAGGAGGACATAGGATCCAAAGCAGGCTCTGCATTGACAGCACAGAACCCGACACGGGGCTTGAACTCACAAACCAAGAGATCATGACCTGAGCCCAAGTCGGACACAACTGACTGAGCCACCCAGGCACCCCTAGGGGAGTAATTCTCAACAGGAATGAGGGAATGAGAGGAGAGTAGGCCCTCCCAGTCTCTCAGTACCTGTCTGAAAACCTTAAAGGAAGCCATAAAATGTAGGCAGACGTTGCCCACCATTTTTAAACATACGACCATGTGGCATTTTTCACAGGGTTTTCACATTTCTGTTTGCAAATCACTCAGCATTTTGTCAGGAGGTGTGTTTGTGCCTGTGCACACGTGTCAACCCAAGATGACCTGCATTTTTTTAAAGCTGGTGAAGCAACCAGGGGTGCACATTTAGTGAATAACCATTTAGAGATTGGAGACCCCAACACATTCACCGTACTGACCCATTCATCATGATGGCTGTTGAAATGACAAAGCCCAAGAAGAAGGTTCTCCCTACATTTAGGCATTTAGTGTTTTGAACAACGTTTTTACACAGGAGCAAAGAAGCTTGGTCCCTTCAGGCTTTGTGAAAGCAGTCCCATGATTTGAAAAAAGACGTTTTTTTTTAAATGATTTTCGGCGTGGGCTTTTTCATGGTCTCGCAGCCAGCTCCCCTGCAAACCCTGAGTGGTTGGGAGGAATTCAGTGCGCATCCAGCGGGGATCCGGGCTCTCCTGCATGCGGGTGCTGCGTGGAGTGGCGGTGGGGAGCCCAGCATGGAGCTCAGTGCAGAAGACCCGGGTCTGAATCCCAGTGCTGCCTCTTCACCTCTATGAAAAGCTGGGGGGTTCTTTAGCCTCTGGGAACCCCACTGCCAAGGTGGAGACAACGTTTACTGCATGAGGCTTTGTGGGGATTAAACCAAATGACTGATGTGCTTGCTCTGTCTCAGCAGAGTGTGTATTTTGAGTCCTTCTCTGCAAGAGGCTCGCGTTGCACTTAGGAGGGCAGTCACGCAGTCGGCTCTGTAATGCACCTTGGAGCTTGCTGCACTGTCCCAGCCATTAACATTAGACCTTTACAACAAGTATGGAAGGTCACCGGACATAATTAAGATCAGCCCTGGCAAATGCCAGCGTTTGCAGCCTGTGGCCAGCCAGCTGAGCCATGGAGACAGGCGGCTACTCCACTCTTTCTCACTTTGAGAAACCCTCTTCCTTTGGCCCCACCTCATCTCCAGGCTAGTCAACTGTTCCTCATTTAGGTGCATTTCCTAGGTCTCCTTAAATGCTCTGGTTCTCAAAATCTCCTCTCCCTGTTTTCTAAAACATCCAGGGGTGCCTGGGTGGCTCAGTAGGTTAAGCGTCTGACTTCAGCTCGGGTCATGATCTCATGGTTCACAAGTTCGAGCCCTACATTGGGCTCTGTGCTGACAGCTCAGAGCCTGGAGCCTGCTTCAGATTCTGTCTCCCTCTCTCTCTGCCCCTCCCCCACTTGCACGCGTGCTCTCTCTCTCTCTCTCTCTCTCTCTCTCTCAAAAATAATTAAAAACATTTAAAAACAAAATATCTGTGCAACTCTCCTAGCTAAGAAATGAAAGCAGTTCACACCTAGGTATAAATGACTGATAGGATTCTCTTCCTTTCTGGGCTCATCCACATCTTTAAACCTGTTAATCAATGACTAACCAACAACCTGCAACCCTCATGCCCACCCATGGGCAGGCTGTTTTGACAGTCTTTACCGCCCTCCCTCCCACCCTGTCCCATGAAGAGCCAGGGTCAGGGATTTGGTTGTCTTCCTCTGAAAAAGGCTGAGATCTTTGATCAGGATATGTGTAACAACAGCAGCATCAAGCAAAAGCTAAAAGAAGGTTTGCTTTCAGTTAACATTTTAATTCCATTTAAAATTTGTTTTGGATCAATTTCAGCTCTGTAACATGGTGTGGGAGGCCCCCCCCGCAGGATTCGCCCCCTTGCTTGTCCCCACCCTCGTTCTAACTCCGTGTCGGGCCCAGGTGTGGGTCTCCTTCCTGCCCCATGTCAGGCCCAGGTGTGGGTCTCCTTTCTTCCCCATGCTTCTGCCGTCTTCTAGTGCAGCTTTCTGCTCACCCATAGCCCCATACATGCCCAAGGCTTGGAAGGTTCCCACAAAGAAGTCATGATGAGAAATGGAAACTTAGACCCCCCTGATGCACTGCTCAGGCATCTAATACACATCCACCATAAGGCCCTTCATTTCTCAGAGTTGTCATTCTTATTTGTGGCCATTTTCCATTCTTAGACTTTCAACTCTTCAGAGCCAGGACAGTGTTATTCCCCTGGGGTGTGGCACCCTGTAGGTGAGCAGTACATGGTCATTAAACACTGAAGCTGTGCCGTACTCTGCAACACGCAGATGAGCTCCTGGTGGGCCTGAAGGAAAAAGTAAAACTGCTTATGTTGAGGGCCGGCCCTAAGAGCTTGGGGTAACCTGCCTGGAACGTTGTGTGAGGTTGATGGTGAAGGTTGAGGGGCACGGGTGACAATGTGACACAGGAAGGTGCGGTCACTCTTCCTTTATTGTGGGGGATTTTCCTTTCCACCGTTCATCCATGGGCAAGTTTGAGGGGAAAAGGTATCTCCCTGCAAGATATAGTCACTCCAGTGGCAAGAGGGTGCCATGCAGAGGGGTCCGGACCTTGCAGATTTTCCTTGGTGTTAGAATCCACAGGACTGATGATACACAGGAAGGAAGTGGTTGCACCACTATACTCTGCTAAGATCTTAATTGGGGGCTCTCTTCAAAGCGATAATGCTGTCTGTGCGTGAGTTACATGGAACACTGGTGAGCCCACATCCCCGTCCCACATCTTGAGTTTGTCATTAGCAGCACTGGAATACAGTGAACAGTTGAAGCTAAGACTTGAAAATACACCAACAAAAATTGTTTTCTTAATGGTGGTAAAATACACATAAAATTCACCATCTTAGCCATTTTTAAGTGTAGAGTTCAGCGGCAGTAATGCTCACACTGTTGTACATCCATCATCACCATGCTTCTCCAGAACTTCATCTTGCCCAACTGAAGCTCCGTCCCCATCTCACTTCTTTGGTGTAGACGACTTTTAAAAGAATGAGAGAGTGTGTGCAGTTTCCTACAGAGTACACGCAACCGGTTGTGGGCTGGTGAGGGGGTGTCCTCCTTCGAGGGAAGCAGGGACGCACAAGGGCAGTCACGTTGCTTTTGGAGGAGGCTGGATTTTACACAGCTGATTGTCTCTTGTGGTGGTTGACCTTTTGCATATCATTTCCTAAGAGTATTTCATGTTTGTCCATCTGTTATCGGTGATCTTTTATGATCTCTTGCAAAGACAGAGGAAAATAGTTATCATTTTTATTTTCTCTGACCAAAAGGAGGGAAAACAAATCCCTATGCTTGCTTTCAGTGGCCCTCGAGTCATGTGATTAGCGCCCCGCCTCCCCACACGTGGCTTGCTGGAGTTGACGGGGCTCCTTCACTCTAGCCTTAAAATCCAAGAATTGTCATGTTGTAATTCACATTGTGATCAGAGAGTAGTATGTCATGAAGGGCAAACAGAAAACACATGGCCAACATCTCTCGAATGCTGCAGTCCAAAAACACACCCTTTGAAGGGGGAGAGGGTTTCCAAGGTCAAATAAGTTTGGGAAATGCCATGTGTAGATCCCACCCTTCAGGATTCATGATGCATGTGAACATAGTCAAGGCTCTGACAGACCCGGCAAATGAGACCCCAGCTGCACTTCATTTAACTGGATGTCACCACAAATTATGTGACCGTCCATCTCCTTTTTGAAATGAACATTTCCTGGTGATTTTTCAGGCATGCTGCCTTGAGAAAATGCTTTAAATGCTGACTCAGAGGTGAATGGGTTTTAAAGATGCAGCCACACATGGGAGCACAGTCCAGGGGCAGGGTTTTGTTTATGGACCATTCACTTTATCTCATCGTTTGCTTCCTGTCTGCCTTAGAGAGAGGAGGAGTGGGGAGGACCTAATGTGTGGACAAGCTTTGTAAAAGCTGCTCTGTTGAATCAGTGGTTAATGGAGAATAGTTTTTTTTTTTCTTAATGTTTATTTTTGAGATGCAAGTGGGGGTGGGGCAGATCCCCAAGCTGACAGCACAGAGCCCGATGTGGGGCTTGAACTCACCAACTGTGAGATCATGACCTGAGCTGAAGCCAGCCGCTTAACTGCCTGAGCCACCTAGGCGCCCCTGTGGTTAATGGAGAATATGAATTTGGATTGTATGAACTGAACCTTTTCAGAGCATGCCTTAGGGCTGGGATGGAATTCAGATGCCCTGGCTTAGCTAAGCCAGGCCAAGTTCATCCAGATAATGATTGCAGTTAGCACTATAGCAGAAACCCCATGGTTTTCTGAGGCTCACTGGGATCAGAACAGCTGTTTATTGTGTTCACTGGAAGGGGCTCCTCGAGACAAGTTCTCGGGTCCTGTAACTTAATTCTAGTCCATTAGCAGCAGAAGGATGTCCTCTCTGGAGCTAGCCCCTCCAGGCCTGTCATCAGCATTAAATACGATATAATTCTGACCACCTGCAGCATTGGGTGGGCTGAGGACATCCAGAAAAGCCACATTGGAGGGCCACTGGGAAACCACCTGGAAGCCATGGTCTTATAACTTTGCAGCTATGTTGGCTTGAAAGGGTCCCTTGTAACTCTTTCTGCTCTTGGTGAGATTCAGAACACCTAGCACATTCTCCATTTCCTTCTCCCATACATCTGGCTAGGCCCACGTGGGCTCCTGGGATCTGTCCTCAGGAGAATGGATTCATGGTAGGAAGCAGGGCCCCCAGCGAGATGATTCTGGCTTTGACTTCAGGATGCTTTTGAGTTTTATTTGAAGCAGAATCTTAGAGAACTGTCTGCCAGTGAACTTGTGCCCAGGGTGTCAGAGGCATCCAAAGTGGAAGGTAAAGGGCCCTTTCCTGGGGCAGGGCAGCCCCCCTACTGCTCCCCGTGCCCATGGGCTGTGTCTGCATGTTAACACCCTCCCCGCCCAGCCCCGGGCATCTGAGGAGACAAAGTGCATAGTCACATTTTGCTGTCACGTTGCCAGCTCGGCACAGTGTTTGTAGAAGATTAATAGTTCAGGGGGGAAAAAATATAAACGTGGCTTTGGGTAGAATAGTGTTGTCTGCTGCTTTTTCTCTTTTTGATCAGAGAAATAGTATTTTTACTGAATGACTGTGGAGGCTGGGAAATGGAGCTGTTGCTGCTGATGAGGTCAAAGTGAAGGGCATTGCATCCTGAGATCTGGCGGGGACTTGGAGAGCAGGTAGAAACCCTGTGCAGAGCTGTGCCCCTTCTCCTGATGGTCCCTCCCCAGCCGTGAGCACAGCTCTCCCCTCGGGGGGCAGCTTCTTTACTGGCCTCTCCCACCTTCTGTTCTGGCAACTAGCTAGTATATACAGCCAGTAAGATACCCCTTCATTTGGATCCATTAGGGGTAAGCCTATGTGAGTAACACAGACTCGAAATATCAAAACCCTTTTTGAAAATAGCTTAATTATTCTCACATTCAGGTGTTACTTATCAACAGACATCAGCCCCCAAGGAGCTGCTTAAATGACAGAATTAATGAGTGATCCTCACCTTGTACCAGTGACTACGCGAGGCACATTCTTTATGTTATTGACTCAGAACAAACCTACAGTGTAGGTTTTGTGACTGCCCTATCATAGATGTTGAAACTCAAGCCACTAGAGGTGAAATTACTTCCCATGGTCACACGACTATCTGGGGCAACAAGAGAATCAAAATTCAGGTGCATCTGATGCAGAATCTGTGCCTCCCAGACATGACACCACCTCCCAACAGTCACATCTGGACCCTGGGCTCAGCCCTCATGTTGGGTTAGGTTTCATTCTTCCAGTGTTCTTGTTCCTCCTATGATGCTCCTCCTCGGGGGTGATGACAAACAGCTCAGCCCAAGTGCAATGAAGACAAAAATGGTAAAAATTCAACGACTTGTGCTGTCCTCTAGTTAGACCATTTGTTGTGTGCAGTAACGTGGGCCAGGGCACAGGCCAGGTGCAGCCTGCGGGCTCTGTGCACGTTGTCCTCAGCAGGTCTGTGTTGGCTGTCTTCGTGGAAAAGGTGGTACTGCTTTCCAGTCCGAGTCAGACAAAGCAAAAACATCCTTGTTCGAAGAGACCTTTTCACCTAATATTCACGCCCTTTCAAGATGCATAGAGCAGAGTTGAAACAGAAGAAAAGCTGGGATAGCTTCTCAACTACTCTGGTTCATACTATATTATAAAAAAGATAGCCATTCGACAGGAAGCCCAAAATTTGGTCTCCATTAAAATGCTGACCTTGACTTTTCCCAGCACTTTGGTGCTAAAATTTTTCTATGAATACTAAAGATACTGTGATATTCTTATTTTTAACAGTTACCATTTATGAAACACCTGCTATTCACAGGCACTTTCTAAGTTACTTTGGTTCCGTCACTGTAACAACGAAATAACACCAAAGCCTGTCCTACTTCCACTATAATGCTTTGCTTCTGTGTCCACGAAGTGTTGCATACCCAGCAACACCAAAGCTGTATAACCTATGACAATTGGGGCTCCTGAGTGGCTCAGTCGATTAAGCATTTGGCTCAGGTCTGATCTCACCGTTTGTGAGTTTGAGCCCTGCATCAGGCTCTGTGCTGACAGCTCAGAGCCTGGAGGCCGCTTCAGATTCTGTGTCTCCCTCTCTCTCTGACCCTCCCCCACTCGCACTCTGTCTCTCTCTCTCTCAAAAATAAATAAACATTAAAAAAATTTTTATAACCTGTGTAATACAAACCAGGGAGTTGTTTTTATTTGCATGAACTAGAGCTATTTCTTTGAGTTTATTGGGGGAAAGGATAGTAGTTTTCATCAGACATGGATTTCTTATCTTCTCTTAAAGATCCATTTGACCTCAGACTAGTTGCTTCACGTCTCTTAGCCTTGGTTTCTTCATCTGTAAAATGGGCACACTGATAATGATACCTGTGTTGTAGGATCGTTGTGATATCCGAATGAGAGAGGCTGGTCACAGCAGCTTGCAGAGTGCTAGACTATGGTAGTTAACAAATGTTAGTTCCTTTCTTCTTAAAACAATGCCTAATTTAGAATAGATATTTATTCTATTAGAGAGTTCTTTATTGTTTTAAGAAAAATTTCTCATATATTGAATATTCTCTTGGTTTTTGTAATAAAACTAGAATTAACTTTCCCTGGAGGTAAGTTGCTAATAGTGGAAAGGTAAGCGGAAACATTTAAAACTATATTGCCTATATAAATTTTGTATAATAATTATGTATTAATTATTTAAATTAAATTATATTTGAAGAACTACAGTCACGGTCGGGGGAAGAGTAGAAGATGCATGGTTCAGTGAACACAAGCAAATACAAAGAAATTCTGGGAGTGGGAGCTCCTGGGTGAGGATGCGGCTTTGCATATCCCCCCTTCCAGACATTAGCTTAGAGATTAGGGTTATAGAAATAAGACATGGTCCCTTTCTTGCAGGGACTCACAGTTTAGTTCTGGGGTTGGCAAGTTTTAACTGTGAAGGGCCAAATAATAAATATTTTCAGCTTTGCAGGCCTTATGGTCTCTATTGTAACTACCTAACCCTGCATAAGCAGTGGAAACGCCTAAGCAGTCAGAGACAATATGTAAATGAATGAGTGTGGCTGTGTTCCAATAAAATTTTATTTACAAGTCAAGTGGCAGGGCCGTACTTGGCCTGCAGGCTGTAGTTTGCTGATCCCTGAGCTAGTAAAGAAAAACTTGTAAACAATAGGTGATTACAATATGCATGTTACATAGTCTGCATGTTTGTCGTGATACAGAATATCATAGAATAGGAGAAGGGGTCTCTGATCCAGTACAGGAACAAGAGACACCCTCAATTGAGTTTATTGAACTTGATAGACCTATGGAAATGTGTTCATTTGAATCTTTGTAATTTTGTACCCCTCTCCCTGTTCATTTAATTGCGTGCTTACAAAGATAATGCATGCTCATTGAAAGAAAACAATGCAAGCAGTACAGAAAGTCAGCACACTACAATGCACTGGTGATATACAATGTCATTGTATATCATTGGCTGAAATGAGTTTTGTCCTTCAGATGGGCATTGAGCCCAAAAAATTGGGGTGTATGTGGATATTGTGAGGCAGGTGCAGAAGAGCAATGCAGGCGAGGACCACGAGGCTTTTGGGGACATGGCGGGTGCTTTGGTATGGCTGGATCATGCCAGGGGTTGGCAGGCAGGTGGGGCAGGCATGTGAATTGGAGGGGAGGGGCAGCTCAGGTCATACAGAGAACTTAACAGGGCTGTGTTAAGTCAGGCAGTAGGATGGGATTGAGGCATTTGTTTTCAGCAAACGAAAGATGATTTTCCTTCTGCCTCTGAATTCTTCTATGATCACCTGGCTCATCAAATTCTTCTCATTCCAAAGGTTCCCTGATCCAACTGTCAAAAGTTTCCCATACTTGGCTCCTTCCAGAATTAGTGGAGCTATTTTAAATGTTAATGTTACAGTCCAGTTTTGCTCAGGCATTGTGTCATACTAAAAGATATCCTCTAGTAACATATGAAGCAACTTTTTAATTTTTCAAGTTAAAAGTCTTCCAGTTACTTAAATATGAATTAGTGTGCTAAGGAGCCTGTGTGTTGATTTCACTCAGGGCATTAATAGTTCCTCCTGTTTAATGCCTAGGACTGTGGAGGTTTTTCTTTCTTTCTTTCTGGCTTTGCAATAGGCCTCTTTAATTTATAGGCCTTACTCTTAATTTCCCTTTATAAGGGTAGCTGGTGAGGGCCATTAGTAAAATATGCATTTTGGAATTTGGAAAGACTCTCCAAGGTTTTGGTTGGTAGAAGGGCATTACTTATTTATAATCTCATTGCCTTGTGGGATATAGATACAGTTTCCCCAAATGCCAAAGGGGGCATTAAACCAAATGAATAAGAATATTCCGTAATGTAAACCTCTGCTGAGAACAATACATGTCTTTATTTCCTTTAAGAAAAAGTAAAGGAAAATCAGTGTCTCCCATAGATGATCCTACATTGACTAGTAAGGGCCTGTTCAGGTGGTTATTTTTCTGTTTACTTTTAAAATTCTCTTCGATCACAGTTTTGTATTTCTAGCCCTTTAAAAAATGGTCAAATTCAGGAAGAACCAGGGAAGCCCCCAATATCAATAACTAAAGCATTGCAGTTTTCATTTCTCTTCCTGAGAACGTGACAGCAGGAAGTGGCAGGCAGTAAGAGTTGTCATTGGAAAAAGAAATGAAGAAACGAGATAGAGATCCCTGCATGAGGGTTAGAATGAATCCAAAATTACTACATTAATCATAAATGGGGCTGTGTGAAGTTTAAGAAACATAATCAACTTTAATGCCTTGGTTCTGGATTGGGTGTCCTGCAAATGACTGGGAATGAAGGATTTCTAGTTGAAGTGTGTCTTATATCTAGCATGAACGGGCTTGCAATAGATTTTTGTGCAACTGTTTCCTTCAACATGCCTTGGTTTTTTGGCACTAAGTTAAGAAAAAAAAAAAAAGAAAGTTAAAGAGCAATTTCAGTAGCAATTAATGAAAGACAGAGAAACAAAACTAAAAAAACAAAAAACAAAAAAACCCAGAGTACCTGGCAAGGGTGTTTATTATGTCATATAAGGAAGCTTGCAAGGATGCCAACTTTAATTGTCAGTTGTGTTGGCTACTGTTGGCAGTGAATCTCCTAGAATTGGAGGGTGAGCTTAGAGGCAAAAAGCAGAGAGCAATTTGGGGTTTTCAGGACATGCAGTATATTTTGAATTTTGATGGAGTCTTTTAGGGAAAAAAAAAATCCATGTACTGCTAGACTAAAAAATTATTTAAAAACACAGGGTAGAAGAGGCTGCCTAAATGTCAAGCTGATTGTAGCTAATGTGCTTCGTCAGATTGCTCACGTAGAGTGTGTGCGTCCATGACTGATCTTGCAGGTGGACGGGTGTGTGCGCACTTGCCCATTTCTATGGTCTCCAATTAAGAAATGTGGAAATGGCAGATCTATGGTCTATAAACCAGTGGTTCATGAGAAGCTGCTAGAATGCTACTTTAGGGAGAAAAAACGGTGGCAGAAGAATGCTGACCTTATATCTCTCTAAATTCCTACAGCTCAGTTAGGAGTTTTATTTTATTTAAGCTTTTGAAATTTTAAGTGGCATTATCCCCTTTGTAGTGCTGAACAGAAATGTTTCCTTTTATCTCAACAGACTGTCCTCAGCTTTAGAACAGAGGACTTGTAGAGTGATGGGTGAAAGCATGTGGCTTCTAATGGAGCGAGCTCATCACTACAAGAGATGAGCTTGGAGAAAATTTTCTTTTTCCCATTTGTAAGAAATATGCCTTTGCTTTAGTCAGTGAGCATTAACATAAGCAATCTTTAGGCCCTGAAGATCTGGTTTTAAGTCAGTTTCCACACCAGCTTCCTGTAGGCTTGAGTTTTTAGATTGTGTTAAAATGCACATCCCTGAAAAGGTGGCAAGGTTTTTGGGTGTTATTTTTAATTTTTAATGATTTTTGTCTTACCCTCACCACCACCATTTCTGCCTACCATTGTGGGAGTTTACATTATATTTACTGTATTTTTTCTGTCATTATAACGTTCATAGATTCATTGTAGAAAGTTTGAGAAAGTCAAGGAAAGAATAAAATCAAAAATAAAGCTCAGTCTTAATTCAGCCCTCCAGAGATAATCACTTTAATAGTTTGGAATACCTTCTAATAATTTTCCCTACATACTTAAATATCTCTTCTATTCACTGGGTTCTTTTTTATTCTGAGTTTTTTTCATACCATTACATCATGAGCATTTTTCTCAATCATTAGTTTTCAAAGGCAAATTTTGTTTTAATGGGTGTTTTGAATTTTATTTATTTTGAGAGAGAGAGCGAGAGCGCATGCACACATGAGTTGGAGAGAGGCAGAGAGGGAGAGAGACAATCCCAAGCAGGCTGCGCTGTCAGTACAGAGCCCATCGCGGGGCTTGATCTCACCATGAGATCATGACCTGAGCTGAAATCAAGAGTCAGAAGCTTAACTGACTGAGCCACCCAGGTGCCCCAAGGCAGATTTTGTTTTAACTGACACATGGTGTTACATTAGTTTCAGGAATCCAACATAGTGACTCAACAAGTCTCTACATTATGCAGTACTCATCACTGTAAGTATGTTACCATCTGTCATCATACAACATTATTACAATATTTATTGGCTGTATTCCTTATGCTGTACATTTCATCCAGGTGAAACTTTCTACCTGGAAGTTTGTACCTCTTAATCCCCTTTACTTATTTCACCCATCCCCTACCCCATCCCCTCTGGCAACCACCAGTGTTTTCTCCGTATTTATGAGTCTGTTTTTGTTTTTGTTTGAAACAAAACAAAATGAGAAACCACCAGTGTTTTCTCCGTATTTATGAGTCTGTTTTTGTTTGTTTTGTTTTGAAACTTATTTCATTTTCTAGATTCCACATGTAAGTGCAATTATATGGTATTTGTCTGACTTATTTCAGTTAGTATGGGGCCCTCTGTGTCCATCTGTGTCATCACAAATGGCAAGATCTCATTCTTTTTTTATGGCTGAGTAATATTTCATTGTATATATCAGAAGCAAAATTTTAATGACTATAGTATTGAACATTTAGTCAAGTTCCCATTTTTTATTTTTATAGGTTAACAATCAGTGAACATCATTGCACTGAGACCTCTGTGGGTATCTCTGATAATTTCCTTGGGAAAAAGTTCCAAGAAAGGGAATTACTGGGGTAGAGTGCACACTGTTTAAAGTAACGTGATGTGTATTGTTAAACTGCCTTCTGGAAACAGGGTCTAGTTTACATTCCTAGCACAGATTTGCACCTTGGTGTTTCTCCTACATCTTTAAGAAATTAAAAAAAAAAAAATTTTTTTTTGAATCAAAGTGTTGTGCTTTGATTTTCATTAGAGGAATTGAGTATTTCTCAAATGTTTTTTAACCATTTGTTTCATATTTTGTTAATTGAGTGCTTGACCCATTTCTAGTTGGAGTATTAGTCTATATTGTTATGTAAATGCTTATTAAATATTAAGGATATTAACTCTTTGGATATTGTAAAATACACTTTTCCCTCTACCCTCCTAGGTTCTGTGTCTGGGGCCCTGGAAATTAGACTGGCAAAAGGTTGATGAACAAGAGAAAAACAGAGTTTATGAACATATGCAGTGTGAAAACACACAGGAGAAACTCAGTGATAGTAACTCAAAGGGGTGTTAGAATCTGAGCTTATACAAATTCTGAACAAAGTACAGTAAATTTTTAGAGAAGTGACAAGACAAAGGAAAAGGGGGTTTGGCTGTCAAGGGAGGCAAATCTGGGAAGATAAATAATGTGGGGAAACTCATGGAAGATAAGGTTCCCTGTAGTGAGTTTTGTTTGCAGACCCATTTCTGTGCAGACTTTCTGTCTTGTTCATGGCCATAAAACTTCCCAGGAGAGGGGATTTATAGCAGTCCTCATTTCTCAGAAGTTTCTGCTTTTAATCAGATAAAAGAAGCTGTGAGAAGGCTTCTTTTTGTATATGTTGACTCTCATTTGCCTTCAGCTCAAAATAATCTTTATGCCAACATGGCATATTTTGGAACGGCATACTCTGATCCCCTAATATATTTGACAAATTTAGATCTTTATAATTTTGTTTATGGTATTTTTAACCCATGGAAGTTTCAAATAATAAATAAGCAATAATTTACATAATTTAAATCATAGTAAATAAATGAATAGTAATTAAGTAGTAAGGGTTAAAGTGTTATAAAATCTGTCAGTTCTTTCCTTAGGTACTTTTTTTTTTCTCCCTTAATTTTTAGAGATTTCATCTCCATTTCAAAATTGAAGAAGTAATCTGTTTTCTTCCAATATTTTCATGTTCTTGTTTTACATTTACTTTATCATAGGATTTATTATTACCGAAAATAAGATTGCTTTTCTTACCTCCCATTGATTTTGCATCTTCTTTAGAAATTTCATTAGTTTCCTTGATGAATATTTTTCTACTCTGGCAAGTCAAGCAATTAGATGATTCCTTTGAAAATAATGCAAATTTTATTTCTTTTCTTTGAGCTTATCCTTAAAATATATAGATAGAAAAACAGTCTGCCAGATTTTCCACAACCTCTGCCTTTTTTTTTTTTTTTTTAAACAGAACATGTGCAGCTAAAATTGAGAACACTTTTTAGGGTCAGCTGTCTCACCATTTAGTCATGGCTGGCAAGCATCATGAGGCATCTCCATAGAATGTCCCTGGTTTGGGAACAATGGCAAAGAAAGCAAGCCTAAGATTATGAAACGGGGCCATGACTTTAACGCTTTTATGGTCGTGTTAAACCTGCTGATGAAGTGTTAACATGCTTAATTAGAGGATTGTTTTCATTGTTCTGTAGGGAATGGATTTGAGGGAGGCCAGAGTTAATGCATGGAGACGCTTGTATTAGTTCAGGAAGGGAGGATGGTGACATGGCCCACATCCTGTCCTCACCCTGCCAACTCGTGCCAAGGAAGTTTAATCAGGCTCTTTGGTTCAATTTGCAGATAACAGAAACTACTCTAGGTGTTAGGGAGTAGGGATCAAATACAGGGAAACAGTGCTCACTAAATTGCAGGAGCAGCTGTAGGCTGGGCCTCCAGAAGGTTTCCTAGAACAACTCCCTAGAACTGGCCCGCCCAGTGAGGAGGCTAAAGAATCAGGAGGTCACTGTCCAACTGCTGGCTCACGATTACACCTGAGCCACCTCCAGATGGAGCACTGCTAGATCTGAACAGCAGAATGGATGGGCCACTTACCCCCACTGCACACTCTTCCTAATGCAAGTGATCCCCCAAATTAGGTCTGGGTTGTGTACTGGAAGTTATTTTAGGGTGTGCAGCTGATTGACAGAACCTAAATCACTGCTGAAACCTTAGCTGGAAGGGAGTCCGGAAGTGGTTTGTTTTTAGCCTCCCAGCTCACATTGCAGAACACACACCAGAATGATGAGTGCATCCCTACCAAGTCCAGGTCAGTCAGGTTGGCCATAGTGAAGACGGAGTGTGGGGGATGGGGGCAGGATATGTTTGAAAGGGAGAATCCTCTGGATTCTGTGATTGTTTTGGTGGCAGGCAAAGGGTGTAGAGACTAATGTCAGGGACAAAGTACATTTTAGATTCTTTTTAAAAGTCTATTTGTTTATTTTGAGAGACAGAGAGAGAGAGAGAGAGACAGAGAGACAGAGAGAGAGAGAGAGAGAGAGAGAGAGAATCCCAAGCAGGCTCTCTGTAGCATCAGCGCAGAGCCCGACGCAGGGCTCGAACTCATGGAACCATGAGATCATGACCTGAGCTGAAAACCAAGAGCCAGACACTCAACCGACTGAGCCACCCAGATACTACATACATTTTAGATTTTTAAAAGTCTCTTGGGGCGCCTGGGTGGCTTGGTCGGTTAAGCGTCCGACTTCGGCTCAGGTCATGATCTCGCGGTCCGTGAGTTCGAGCCCCGCGTCGGGCTCTGTGCTGACAGCTCAGAGCCCGGAGCCTGTTTCAGATTCTGTGTCTCCCTCTCTCTCTGCCCCTCCCCTGTTCATGCTCTGTCTCTCTCTGTCTCAAAAATAAATAAATGTTAAAAAAAAAAAGTCTCTTAGTCCTTGCTTAGCGAAATGACTAATTGCTCTATTTTATCAAGAGTTGGTGTGAACATATTTCAAGAGAAAGGTGATCTCAAAGCTTCCTCGTGCTTCTGAAATTCTTTTGGAGATATTACTGTATCTGAACACATTTTGTCTTCCAGTTACTTTTGTCCATCCTAGAAGTAGAAGTCAAAGGAAGGGATGCCATCTCCATGGATTCCCTCAGCCCCACCCTACCCAGCTTCTGGAATGTGCCCCAGGGGTGGTGTTACAGACAGATCCCCAGGAATGAGACACCTTATCTTGGGGAGTCTGGAGGCAGTTTGCTTATTGTCTCAGAGAAGTTGTCTAGTCTTGTGCCTAATTGGAGGGGGTCAGGGCACCCGCTGGGTTCCCTGACCCCCTACCCCAAGCTGAGAACAACCATGCTGGCCGACACTTCTAGGCAGGCTTTCTTTCCTTACTGGCCGTGGGAGCAGTTCTGTCTCTCTCAACTGTGTTTTCTTTCATTCCAGCATTGTTAATTGATACAAGTTGTGTTAGGTAACCATGGAAAGTCTTATTAGGTAGCAACTAAGTGGGGTTGTGGCTGCCCTCAGCTGGGTACCATTATTGCTCAGGTGGCTGAGCTCACAACAGTATTGGCATTACCCCCGTCTCCCTGAATGTTTTCATTAAAATCTCTTTTGTCTCCTGGCCATCTAATATAAGCATAATGTACTCTTTTGCGTCACTTAACCTCAAATAAACTCATCAATGGGAAGTTTGTGTGGAGACATAAGCCAGTGATTCTTTGCCCCAGAGCCAGCAGCTGGTGCCCTCCTCCTCAACAGCAGCCTGGGACCAGGAGGCACTCCTGCCAAGAATGTGCCATGCTGAGGTGCAGGACAATCTGACGTGATTGGGACATTAATGATTACAGGTGTTGTAGGCACCTCCTCTTCAGATTGGCCAGGTGTGGTTATAGACGTAGCTCTTAGTCTTGGAATCAATTGCTCTGTGGGCAGGATCTGTGCTGGGCAGAGAGGAGAGAAAACAATTCAGAAATGGTTTCAGAATATATAAACCTAGCCGGAGAAACCAAATATACACACACAGTTATGATGCCGTAACTCACATTATAAAGCAGAACCTGTATTTCTGAAGATGGGTTGCACCTTGAAAGGTGTTTATTATTAAAATATATATTTACTCCAGGGGTACCTGGGTGGCTCAGTCAGTTAAATGTCCGACTTTGCTCAGGTCATGATCTCACAGTTCGTAAGTTCAAGCCCCATGTCCAGCTCTGCCCTGACAGCTCAGAGCCTGGAGCCTGCTCCAAATTCTGTATCTCCCTCTCTCTCTGCCCCTCCCCTGCTTGTGCACTCTTTTTCTCTCTCAAAAATAAATAATAAAACGTTAAAAAAATTTTTTTAAATATATTTATTCCTGGAAACAATATATACATGAATATTGGTTTTCCAGATTTGCCTCCAAAAAGCCCACTTAAATCTAGTTTTACATTCCTTCATTTGCAGTACAAGATAATAGACAATACTGTCGTATGTGCAGTTTTTGGCTGCATCCTGCCTTTGGTGAGTTGATTAAACCCCAGCCTTGGACTTCGAAGCTCATTCACCAACCTCAAAATGACAGGGAAATGGCAGGACAGGGCTGGCCATTGGTTCTCAGACTTAAGCAGGAATCAGAATTGCCTGGAAGGCTTGTAAACTACATTCCTGTGATTCACTCCAGGAG
This sequence comes from Panthera uncia, assembly GCF_023721935.1. NCBI lineage: Eukaryota > Metazoa > Chordata > Mammalia > Carnivora > Felidae > Panthera > Panthera uncia. The sequence goes on from NW_026057581.1 coordinate 23,644,861, forward strand.
TTCTCATTCAATGGGTCTGGGGTGAGGCCCAAGAATTTGCATTTCCAACATGTTCCCAGGTGATGCTGAGGTTGCTGGTTGCTGGAGCACAGTTTGAAGACCACTGGAGTAGACACAGGAGGAAATTCACTCCCTAATGTATCTCAATTCTTAATGATGAGATTCTGTGCAAGCAGCAGTGCCCCGCTCCCAAACACCTGAATAAATCCCGACAAGAACCAAGCACAAACCATCCTTTGTTGACAAGGCCTGTGTGGTCTGTGCTTGCATTCCCTTTCTTCCTGAGCCTGGCATTGGACATCACTCTGCAAACAGATGGGGTAGAAGAGAAATTTATTCTCTCCAAGGTCTCTGGAAAGTCGAACATGCCTTGGGGGCATCAGGGAACAAATGTGTGTCCCAAGGAGTCATGGAACAGTGTGACAAGTGGCTGCCTTCCTGCTTTGTCTAGGCCCAGTGCTCTACTCTGCAATGGCAGGTGCAGAAGCTTGGCTTTTCCCAAAGTCTGTTGAAGTTGAGACCCACACCTAAGAGTTCCTAGGGAGGCTCCCTCAGGCTTTCCAGAAGTTTGGAAACGGGGGGGCAGGACCAGAGCTTGCCATCCGGGTCTCAAGATGGACAGAAAAGGGGGCAGTGGGAGGTACTGAGTAAGACACAGCTAAGATCAGGTTTCACCCCAACAAATTCCCATTTCTGCTTCCAGAACTTCTGACATGGCCAGCTCCCCTGCCTTGTTGTGCATCTCTCCATCTCCACTGACCTGATGTTCTTTAGCCACTTCTTTGTGCCAGAAGGAGGACATCAATGGGGTGATGTGGGGTGGGGGCCACAGCCTTCATAGCGTCACCAGCGGAGATCCTGCTGGTTTGCTCCTGGGGCCCAGATATTTGTGGATTTGAACGCTGTGTCCTCCTCACATGTCTTCCACTTGGACACACATCACCTCCAGGGAACAAACATGGTTTTCTCTTCTGATTTTGCAAAAGGACAACAAAAACTTTGGAGACTTGTTTTATTTTTTATTAAATAATAAAATGGAATTGTAAAAAGCATCTAAATGCTGTATTTACCAATTGATTGGCTTTCTCTCTCTTCTCTAAGCAGATAGCCTTAGAATGGAATAAGGGAAAGCATAAGGGACACTTACAAGGGAAAAAGTGAGAATGTTTTGTTAGTTGATATTTCAACATTAAATATTAAATATTTTTAAGACTGCTTATAAAGCACAGGGGAGGTTTGGAGGATGGAAACACAGAAGTTGCCTTTAATTTTCTCATGTTGTGATACCTCTTGCAAAAAGTTGACAGGGCCTTCCCTCCCTGCGCATGTGACAGCTCTGTGGGTGAGAAGGGGTGTTGGTGCCCAGCCTCCTAGCTGCTTCCTCTCCCTCAGGTTATGTCCCCAAGTAGCTGGCACAGAAGAGCATGTGCCCCCACATTTCATGGGGTGCTCCCTGCAGACTTTTATGGTCTGTCCTGGACTAAAACATTACACTGCCTTTTGTGGGCAAATTCTATTTCTCATTGTTGGATTTTCAAACACATGGAAGGGACTCTTCATGGGATGTGTGACTTGGTGCTCCAAATGGTGTCATGATCCTTACTGTAGTTGTTATATTGCCCTTATGATTAACTACAACTGGCATCTGTGTATGTTTCTCTCTGATTTATTTTCTATTTGCCCCTCTCTAGTGGGATCTTGTGTGTGATAATGCCTGGAAGGTCCATATCGCTAAGTTCTCCTTACTGGTTGGATTAATCTTTGGCTACCTAATAACTGGATGCATTGCTGACTGGTGAGTACCAACATGCCGTGTGCACGAACCTTTGGAAGCCACAGCAAGCCTTTGCTGGCTAAAGAAGAATGGTCAGTGTTAGCTTACTGTAACTAGGTTTTTTCTCTGCCCTGGTGTTGGTGCTGGTGCAGAGGGCTGAAGCCATCACCTGGAGAATCCAGAACCAAAAGGATTGGCCAGTGCATACAACAGACCCTTTTGAAGTGAGAATTTAAAGTCATTGCAATTTGCTAGCTGCTAAGTCTAGCAAAACCTGCATGCAACTTGCAGCCCCATCTGCTCCTGATGTTTATTGTTGAGTTGGGAAGAGTTTGAGGGCATAGGTTCAGGGCTCTGTGGGCTGGGCTCTGAGGAGGTGTATGAGATGCATCAAAAAATGGGGAGAGGAGGAGCTAGAAAGTCCACCCACATGATTTGAATGGGTAGGCTGATGACATTTCCAAATACCATGCAGATTTCAGAGAGGCACAGTTCTTTACAGTTGGCTTGGCCAGGAGACACCTCTGCAGGGTCCATGGGGAAGGTGGATCTTGTAAGGTAGACAGCATTTGGATAATGGATGGATATTTGCAGGTGGAGGAAGGGTGGTGACCAGAGGTGAGAATGAATATGCTTTACTTGGGTGGGTAAGGAGTTCTTAGTGCCTGGAGCAAAGTGTGTGGTTCATGATAAAGTGAGAAGGTTAGAAAGATGGAGAGGAGTAGTGAAGAGAATTATAATGATGATGATAATGATGATGATAGCAACAATATTAGCAGCTAACACTGATTATTATTGCCAGGCACTGTGCTAAATATTTCTATGCATTAAAATATCCCATCCTCAGAGCACCCCTGTTAGGTAGATACTATTTATTATCTTTGTTTTATAGTGCTTTACTTAGCACAGAAGTCTAAGTAAAATCCCAGGTTTACTCAGCTTTTCAAGCTGGATTTGAGCGAAAGCCCAGTGGCTCTAGAGCCTGCCTCTTCACAAGCATGCTACAGCACTTTTATTTAAGGCACCATGTGGTCACAAGGACAGCAGTGAGCACACATCTGAGCAGCATTGCCCAATGGTGACAGGGTTGTCCAGTAATGGGACTGCTCTAGGAGAGAGGTGTGGGGTAGCTGTTCTCCCACTCTTGACATTGTTTTGTTTTTAAAGGGACTTTTTGTGAATAGGGACTTCTTGGACCCAGTGATGTAATAAGGGCTAAGAGTGATATGGAGCAGACTCCTGACATCGTGGCTTTGCTCTGCACTGTTCCTGTACCCTGGTTAGCTGACACAGCTGGTTGAGGCCATCCAGCAAGAGGCTGGAGGGGGGCAGGGGAGCAATAGAGCAGCAGGTGGGGCCCAGAGGGGTTCCAAAAGCACTTCCATGTTCTGGAAATTTCTTTCCAAAAGCAAACATCTATTTGGGAGTTCCTTGCATTCACAGGTAATGTGACTTCCTGTGTGTTCAGAATTTGCTTAATCAGCATTTGTAAATGCTTCTTAAGGACAAGTTCCCTGGGAACAGTAACAGAGAAGCTGTCAGTGACCTCTGAAAACCTATACTACAGCCCCCTTGAGGGTTTTTTTTGACATGGTCATGGGGAGGAGTGGGGAAGTGGGAGGAGCGTAGGGTTTTTTTAACCAAATACTTGAGCGTATAGGTTTTCAGAGTAAACGGTTACTAATTTGGAACATACTGTAATCCCAATATTTTCACCACAAGGACTTTTGTTTCCCAGTGATCTGCGTTGAAATAGATGAGGAAGATATACTAATATAATCCATGTCACTTCTTTCTAAAAACTGCAGAGTTGGCTGAGGTTTGAGTGTCCTTATTCAATTATATAATGGGAAAGTAAACATGGACTTCTATTAATGGATCAGTCTGTAATGGCTTCAACTGTTTAGAAGTTGTTTTTGTGATTTCTTACCTCTGGCACATACCCGCTGTTTGGCATCCCTGATCACACACCAGGCCTGGGGACAAAAGGCAGAGGAGTTTGGAGGTCTCCTTTTGCAAATAGCCAGAGCCTCATGCTGCAAAGCCACGTCTCTTGCGGTTGCTTTTCCAAAGTCTGGGGTGAGTGGGCGAGGGGTGCCCGGAGAGCCAGGCCAGGCTGCTTTGTGCTGTGGTTCTTGAACATCTTGAGAGGGCCTCAGTTCCAGCTTGAAAGTTTGGTGTTTTCCACCCTGTATTTATTATAATTTATTTTTGGCCTTTTACTCCCTGCTAGAGCCTTGCTGAAAGGAAATAAGCACATTTAGAGGGAACTTCAAACTTCACAGCTGCTAGCACCCGTTTCATGGCTACATAGGGAAGTTGACCAAGTCCTAGGTTAAGCTTTCTAAGACTGAAGTCAGCATATAATGAAATTCAGGAATACACTTTTTTTTTTTTTAAAGTCATCTCTAGACCCAATGTGGGACTTGAACTTACAACCCTGAGATCAAGAGTCAAATGCTTTACTGGCTGAGCCAGCCAGACACCCCAGTACACCTTTTTCTTTAAAAAGGTATCATTTTCCACACAAATCTTGTTTGGGGATATACATTATATACTGTCCTGTAATGTGTTAGTTGAGACGTTTGAAAGGGAGTAGCCCAGTCACTGTTCTTGCTAGATGAGCTCCCTTCCTTCCGTGGTTGGTTCTGTTGCTGGATATTGAGCACGCTTCCCTCCACGAGCCCTCTACATGGTCTCCAGCTGGCACTGGGCCCTGGGTCCTGGGCCCTGGCCTCTCTAGACTGCACCAGAGGACCCCTTGCCCTCTAGCTCTTGGCTGAACCTGGCCATGGGGAGAGAGTACCAGCTAGAGGTCTGAAGGAGAGATGATAGTGAGGCAGGATGTTTTTGTCCCCAGCTGGGTCTCTGCAGGGCTATCAGAGGCTAGCTGCCTCCCATTAGGAGCCCCTCCACATGGCACCTCTCTCTCTGGGTTCCCAGACCATCTTCCCCTTTATCCCCCTTCTGCTAGCAGACCCAAATTTCTCTTACAGCCTGCCCAGCCTTTTGCAAATAATCCCTTTATTAAAATCTCCTCAACTCACTCATTTTGAGTGGGGCATCTGTTCCCTATTGAGAGCCTGTATTACTTCTCAATGGCTGCTGTGACGAATTACCACGCACTTGGTAGCTTCAGTTAATGAACTCACAGGTCTGCAGTTCATGGAAGGCTAAATTCTAGGTGCCAACAGAGTTGCATTTCTTTCTGGAGGCCCCAGGAAGTAATCCTTTCCTGTGCTTTTTCCAGCTTCCAGAAACTGCCCACATTTCTTGGCTTGTGGCCCCTTTTCTAGCCTCAAAGCCAGCAATGGCAATCAGGTCCTGTTCACGCTGATATCTCTCTGGCTCCCTACAGCCAGAAGAGGGTCTCCATGTACTTAGACTGGATCCACCTGAACGAATCACCACCTCGTCTCAGGGTCTTTAATCGTATTTGCATCTGTAGAGCACTTTTGCCATGAAAGGTAGCATATTCACATGTTCTGAGGAGTAGGACGTGGACATCCTTGAGGGCCACTCTTCTGCCCCCCCCTTAGGTGCCCCCTCTGCATTACAGACTTAGGAGTGTAGTTTTGTCAGACATCTCTGAGCAGGATCCTGCTCTGGATGGAGCCAGTTCACACTAAAACTCCAGCGATTGTAACAGTTGTTGAACGCTTACAGAATCACATATCCCCACCTGACAGTAGCCCCCTTAGGTCGGCATTAACTGGTCCCTCCTAAAGAAAACTCAAGGCCCGTTTGAACAAGCTTAGTCTTTCCCAAGATCACATAGTTTCTAAGCGGTGAGCCTGGATTCAAGACCAGGGTGTCTGCTTTCAAAGACCATGTTTGCCCCAGAGTTCCTAAAAATAATTTTTACTTCATGATTTTAGCAACCATTTGGGATGGAGAGATTTAGAATAGTTTCTACAAGTTAAAAAAAAAAAAATCAGGGTCTTTTCTAAAGTATTGGAACAGGGCAAACCATGTTTGGTGGGCAGCTGGGATGTAGATGTGTAGGAAGGAATCATACAAGCTAAACATTTAACCGTTTGGTCTGTGCTACACATTGTGCCTTGTATCTGCCATCTCTTAATGATCTCGATGCTGTGAAGTCAGACTGTTATCCCCACTTTACAAACAAGGGGAGTAAAGGGAAATAAAAATGGGGAAGGTAGATCTCATCTTTGTTTTCCTTCATTTCAGGAGACCAACTAAGCCATATTCTAAATTTATTTCTTTAAATGAATTGGGTTTGGATAAAACTACGTATAGAGTCTTACGCAACAAGGGCTTAATGACCCCAGCACCAGTCAAAGGGACGTAATGGCTAAAAACTCTTGACAAGATAGTTGACTTACATTGGCATTGAGTTCATGGCCTTGGCTTCATTTCATTAAACTAGTGTGACTAATGGGGATGGTTAGAAGCCTAAGAAATTATGGATGAAATTGTTTCCTCGAGTTCCCTCCCCCAAATTTTCTTGAAATTACATCCATTTCTTTCATCGACAAGGATATGCATTACAGAGTATTGTTTTTTTCTTAATAGCTTTATTGAGAGGTAATTTATATACCATAAAACTCACTCAGTTTAAGTGTATAACTCAATGAATATTAGTATCTTTACAGAGTTATACAACCATCACCACATTCTAAGTGTCAAACATTTCCAGCACCTTAAAAGGAAATCTTGCATTCACTTTCAGTCATTTCCCTATTCTCATCCTGAGCCCTAGGCTGTGAATCTACTTTCTGTTTTTATTGGTCATAAGACTGTCACAAGGATGTCTAGGCGAGCTTAAGCCATTCAGCAACTCTTTAGGTGTTTGGGGTGCCAGGCGTAGATTTTTTTTCCCCTTGGCAGATAGTCCACTATCCAGTTTTTCTGTGAGCTAGACTGTGAGCTAGTTCAAGCCGATTATATTTATGTTAATTTGTGTGATGGAGAGTTTGGTTTTGTTTTTTGGTTTTTTTCCTAATGAGTGGATGAAGGAAAAGATGGAAAGGTAGCACTGGAAGAATGGAGAACTAGTGACTTCCCTTTCCCTGGGACCACCCCTACTGTCCTGCCAGCCCCACCTAGAAGCACATTGCCGCCTAGCGGTCACCGATCTTGCAGGAGCCCACTCTGTAGCCCGCCAACCTAGTGTTTGTGCTGCCCTTTTCAGAAACACAGTGGGCTGGGTTCTTTCTACCACCACCACCGCCCACCCCCGCACTCCCCCCACCCCTGCCACCCTCCCCCCACCCCCGCCTTGCTGCCTAGTAGGCTTCACTTTCAGGTCCACACTCCTTATTTAAAGTTCAGCCTGTCCTAGTTTAGCTTGTGATCCCTTAAAAAAAACAAGCCAGCAGCCATCAGGGCCCTGATTCTGATAGGCCGCATGTACCTGAGGTCAGGTAGGACAACTTAACATCCCAGAAAAAGGAAATGAAGCCACTCAGCTCAGTGTCCATGTTGACTTTGGAGCCAAATCCAAAGGTCAGCGATTTCTCAGCACATTTTATGCTGGGTGTGTCGAGGTTTGTGTTTGGGGAGTTACTATTGATTTTGTTACTCTTGCCTTGAGTCATCCTCCTACATACTTAGAAACAGACTTGCCAACAGGAATGGAGTCCCTGTCTCAATTCTGTTCAGTAACTGTTTGACCTCTGTCCCCTTATGTACAAAACAAGGGTTTGGGCTGAATGTCTCCTGAGCGACCCCTAGATCTACGAAGTTGGTGTAGACACTACAAAGCCTTTTACTGTAGTGAGTACAGATCAACATCTGTAGAGCACCGGCTGGACACAGGGTTTCAGCATCTAGCATTCATCCTGTTTAATGATGATTCCTAATTTTTTCCCTCTCCATATGCAGGGTTGGCCGGCGGCCTGTGCTGCTTTTTTCCATCATCTTCATTCTGATCTTCGGACTAACTGTGGCACTGTCAGTGAATGTGACAATGTTCAGCACACTCAGGTTCTTTGAAGGATTCTGCCTGGCTGGGATAATTCTTACCTTGTATGCATTACGTAAGTAAGAGCCTTCACAACTGTCTTGAAAAAATTAGTAAAAGTAATTGCTGCTGCCTGTGAGGTTATGGGCAGGGCGCCCTGCGTGCTGGTGGTTTGGGATGACAGTCTTTTGGAAGCACAAACTTTAGTGGCCTCAACTGTTCTGGAAAAGTTTTCTCAGGCAATGTCATCCAACACTCCGTTCTGATTTCCAGCTTGAGCTCAGGGCTCATGAGAGGACGTGGAGGGTCACACAATTGCTTGGAGGAGTGGGGGTCAGCCCGCTCCTGATATGGAGGGGCTTTTGCTTTCCTCCAGAACCTTCTGTGTTGACATTCTGTGTACTTCCAAATCCAGTGCATAATTGGGCATTCCTGAACTTAGTTCTGGAACAGCACACTGAGTCCCACTGTTGGTTGGTCTAGGCTCAGCATTCTGATTGGCTCTTTGAGAGTGTTTCTTACTTTTTTTCTCAAGGGTTATATGGAGTCCAAATTTTCCACATTCTGTCGTGTCCAGATGTGGCCTTGTGTAATCTGGACTTGAACCCTCAGCATTGGTATTTGAAGAGCAAATGGTAGCATTTGTTAGTATTTGCTCTTTTTAGGGTGAAGAAAAATGTCCTGCACTGACCTATCATGCTCGTTGGCTGTATTAATTCCCTTGTCAGATGTGGTTATATGTCACCTCTTTGTAGTTGAGATACAGCTGCAAACTCACAGGGAGGAGGAAGGTTTTAGGCATTGATGTTTTACTTATTTCCTGGTTTTATACTTTCTAATTACCTTGTGGAAAGATCTGTTAGGGACGATGTAAAATGAGTTATAACGTATTTTGCCTGTTTCTTTCCTTTTGACAACATGGGTAGGAATCACATCAAGTGGCAATGCCCTATAGTTTTGATTTTCTTAGATTTGTATATTAGACTCAGTAGCACTTTTGGGTAACCTGAATTTTTGCTCCCTATTGTAGAGAATAGAAATAGAATCACTTTATAACATAGTCTTACAGTCACAAAGGAGGAATGAGCATAGAAAAGGTGACAGATGTATTCTTCCAGATCCACAGCAGGCAGGTTCTGTCTTCCTCTTCCAACACTCAACTGAATTTTACTTTCTTAGAAATCACCATTGCCAGTTTTTATTTGCATTTATTTTGGAACCCTTGCTTCTGGCAGGGAGGGTTTCTTTAGGAATATGTGCATTCAAGGTCAGTGGGTCTGGGTGATGGCTGTTTGGAGGTTTTGTTTCTTTGAGCAAACAACATGGGCATCAGGCTTGAACATTTGCGGACAAAATGCCAGTGCCAGTGTTTGGCCCTATCCACCCTGTGGTCTGTGGAGAGGAGGAGGTTCCTTGCTCTGTTTTCTGGAGGAGAGCCCCTGGCCCTGCTCTCAGATGCTCGCCTGCCCCACACATGTGCAGGCGTGATGGGTTTTCCCCTTTAGGCAGCCGTCCTTGCCAAGCTCCAGGTTCTCTCAGGAGGACATCAGCCCGGTGCATCCTCACGCATGCCGTGAGAGGCAGAATAGAATGGCTCTGCTCAGGAGCATTTCCTCCATCTCACCATCCCGGTACTTCTCAGACTCAGAGAGGGAGTGTTAATGGAAAACTCAGAAAACAAAGATGGCATACCAATGTACCTTGAATGCCAATCGCTAGTGGATGGCTGAGGCTGCCAGAGAACTCAGAGAAGCCTTCGGAGGACACTAGGCGAAACCACCTGGAGCCATTGGCCATGTCTGCCCATGATAAGCGAGGAGGGTGGGGAGGCACTTGCCATCTGTACGACTCTCCCTGAATGAAGCCAAAGCAGGAGACCAATTCTCCTGACCTGCATTGTTTCAGCCTCACGTGGAATGGTTTCACTGACGTGTGTGGTGACATCATGCCATCCGCCCTGCAAAACCTGTTGTTGTGTTTACTGTGGAAAATGAAGCGAAGGATGTGTTTTCATGAGATTACACAGTGAGCGCTTTAAAGTAGAAAGTTCTCTGCCACTACAGAACCATGCTTGGGTGTGCTTGTCCCAGGAAACTGCTGTGCACAGAATCATATAACCTGGTCATCTTCAGACTTTTTTCTGTAAAGGGCCAGATAGTAAATACTTCAGATTTTGCAGGTCTCTGTTGCAGCCACTGGACTCTGCCACTGTATCTTGAAAACAACCATAAATAATATGTAAATGAGTAGGTGTGGCTGTGTGCCAACAAAAATTCACTTACTGAAACAGAAAGTGGGCCAGGTTTGACCAATGAGCCATAATATTTCAGCCACTGATATGTGTGAGTCTCTCTCTGTCCACTGGCTTCTAGGGAGCTCTAAAAAGCTTAGACTGTAATCTAGCATGTGCGTGATGGGCCTGTCAGGCTGAGCTTTAAACTCTGGCCTCTTTCCTAATTCCTTCTGAACTTTCCTGCCTTCATTTGTCTTTTGCCCCATTTTCCTATTTCCGTAATGCAAGTGTTAACTTTATTGCATGTGTTTGTGTTAGGAGCCTTACATTTTTTTGGGAAATTAAGCCAGGCATGAATAAATAATTATTTTCTTAAATCGGGATTCCACGTCAAACACTGTGACAAATATCATTGCAACGAACATTTTCAAGTATCAACCTAGCAGTCCTCTGAGTTAATACCGTATCTGATAGAGCAAAGTTAAAGCAAAAGGATGTCAGCGAGTAGTGGGAGTTCATTGACTACTATCTAGACAATGTAAATTAGGGGGAGGTTGAGTCATGGCAGGAGAGCTAAGACTGGCAAGGGGAATCGAAAGTGGAAATGAAGTTGTAATGGGCAGACCAGATGGGGTAGGATATGGGATGTGCTGGGCTGAGATAGCCCATCTCTCTGGCAGTTTGGGGCAAAGACAGAGGCTGGTGATAAAACGTTGAGAGGCAAGCTCCCCAGTCAGTCGGGCAAGCTGAGTCTACGTGCCTGCTAGTGTTTATACCCAGGTAGTATATGTGCTTAGTTAATGCTTGGGAATTTGTTTTGCATAAAGGAAAGGTCACAGGGTTGAAATATTTATTGACTCTGAAGAAAAGTTTTTAAATTTGGGACATTGATTATTTGGAAAATATATTCTTAATGGTCCCAACGTTTTCTCCCTGCTTCAGCCGTGAGTTTTTTTATCTCACTTAATGCATCTGCTGGAAAGGCCTGTACTGTGTCAGAAGAGAACTGGATATTGTCCTTTTTTAGCCTTGCAGGTGCTTGGCGATGTAAGGAGGGGAAGTACTGATTTGTGCACATTTTGTTTCTTGTGTAGCTTGCCGTGAGCGTGGACTCTCAGTTTTGAGAAATGCTGCTGACTCGTGAAAGTTTTCGGCTTTATGTGCAAGGCAGCCTGAGGTTTTTTGTTTTTTGTTTTTTGCTTTGTTTTTTGTGGTTTTTTTTTTCTGCTTTGGAATTTTTCTAAGGTACATTCCAGTTAAATACGCCATCCTTTAAACTTTTGTTTCTTTCAAGTCATCAAAGGGAGATGTGGTTGTGTAATTAGGACATAAAATAGAGATTATTGGCAACTTCCCCAGGAGTTTTTACATGGAAGCAGAGTGCTTGGCACCAGAGTGAACCAGTGAAGGTAGATGGGTTTGTGTGTCCCTGTCTTCCTGGGAGGCCATCATGAGACACTGAAATAATTAAATATACTTGGGCTCAATTGGGGGCTTAATTGTATCCCTTTGCCTCTGGACTGAAAAAAAAAATAAGGGAGAAAATCTTGACTCTGCTAAGCAAGGGGTAGGGAACCACAGACTGAGAAAGGAAGCAATGGATTACATTTCCTTATTTATGAATGAAGTCTTCTCAAAGACTAAAGAAATAGTCACTTTTCAGTACAGGCTGTCATGATGCCTTGTGGTATGAATTCTTTCTCCAGCTGGGTTTCATAACATCACAGAAGGGTACTGCAATATCATTTCAAATGTATCTTTCTTCAAAAGAAGCCCATACGAGATTATCGCTTTTTAAGTTAATTTGATGTTGATGTAATAAGTCTTATGGGAGACAATTTTTTTAAATATAAATACTTTTTCTAGTCTCTCTCTTCATTTGATCTCTGTCTTCCCCCTCCCCATCACTGCCAACCTCCCCTGCCCCCAATTTGAAATAATGAACACTACTTTTTGCTGGCAGAGACCATATTTTAGTTAATATGGGCAAATGAATGTCACCTCCTTTGTTTTGTTTTTGGACCTAACAACAGTGAACACTTTTCTTGAAAATTGCTCTCAAAGCTTCATGTTCTCAGTAGAACAACCCTCCCTAGACCCAATCAGCCTCAATAACTGGGTGATTTTTACACATAATCAGGCAGTAACCAGAAGTGTCACAGGTGACTAAGGTACTGAGTATTTTGCAAAATTAGAAGCCAGGTCTAATTGGTAGATAGACTCAGAAAAGACTTGAGTTTGCTCAAGGTGTGATGTTCTCTGTCTCACATGGCACGGATGGTTTTAACTTCACACTGAAGTGGTCAACTAATTCCTAATGTGCTGGTGTTGGGTGACTTCCTCACAATTGCATATATTTCTGTAACATGCTGTCTTTCTTAACTATTATTCCTTGGAACATATTTCAGTCAGATGGGTTGTTAACACCAAAGTCATACTGTACATTAACAAAAGAAGAAGAAGAAGAAGAAGAAGAAGAAGAAGAAGAAGAAGAAGAATTGACTGAGCCAAAACTCTTCAGGTAGTGAGTTGCTGAACTGTGGAATAAATAGAAAGAACGGTGATTGCCACTGTCCAGTACAAATGACCTCCCCTGGCTTGTGGTTCTCTTCTTCTGCAGAGCAAATATTGGCAGTGCATTCGGGCAAAGGGGAAGTTTCACGTGAATTTGTGGTTGTCCACCACAGCCTTCCTCTTTCCCCTCTCACCCCTCCCCATCTTCAGATTCTGGGCCCTCCCCAGAGCAGCAAGACAGAGCCAGAACCCCGATCTTCTGGTGGGACCAGCTCTACTGACAGGGCTTTTTTCCACCAAGGAAATGAATCAGAGTTTACCAAAAGCCTTTGACAAATGCTTTTTTTTTTTTTTTTTTTTTAAAGCCTGGGAAGAATTTTGGGTTTATCCAGATTCAGACTGGAGTAGCTGGGAAATCAGAACAGACTGGGGCTTCCCCACCAGTCTTTTTCTTCACTGGAAACTTTACTAAGCATGCAGGCAGACTGTGAAGAGTAAGGGAGTTAATCTATAAGCAAATACATATAAATATATATATATATATATATATATATATATATATATCCTCTCCCTTTCTACCTGCCTCTGTCACAGCTCTGAGGAACCATCGCTTCTTGGGGGTAACCAGGAAATATTGAGTCAGTACAGAAGCTCCTGGTCTGTGAGCTCTAGTCCCCAGGAGGGAGACAGTGTGGCAGCCAGTTAGGGCCATGCTTCTCACTGGCCCCACATGCTAGGGATGAGTTGTCCAACAGAGAACCAGAAAATGCCACTGAGGACTGATTTTTCTCACTTTAAATAAAAATTATTAAACATCTCTATCCCTACTTACATGTTAGCCCAAACTTGAATTTATATTGAGACTTTTCTCTGAAAAAAATACAATGTCTGTATGTCTGAAGAGCAGGTAAGGATTTATTGCCTCACTTGCACATTAGGATGGGATGAGGGGTAAGTGGAAGGGTACCCAGAGGAAGGGTAAGTGGCTGGGTGGTGTCATTGAGCCCCACACACCCAGTGTTCTTCTGTCCAGAAGTCAGGCCAAGACAGCGTGTATATATTATCTAAAAGTATAAGTAGGCTTCGAAGCACCTCTTTCTTTGGGTGTTTTAAATTTGCTGAAGATGGTCCTGTCTCAAAATCACGGGGATAAACAGCAGATATTTAGATATCCAGCATTTTGAAATCAGAGTATTGGATGCTGAAAGCTGTATGCATCCTTAAGGACGAGGTTTTTCCCACACTGGAATTTTAGTGGTGCTTCAGTTGAAACAAAACAGTTCACCACACTAACAGGGGAAGTAGAAAGATCTAGAAATCAGGAGATCTGAGCTGTGGTGTGAGCTCTGCCATGGACTGACTCTGTGTCAGTGACAAATTGCTTTATCTGTAAGCTTCTGTCTCCCCTGTCTATTAAGTCAGGGCACAGGCTTTCAAACTGTGTCCTGTGGAACTGTGCGATCCCTTCCTGGAACCATGTGTGGAGGAGATGGACAGAAAACAACAAAAAACAAACAAACAAAAACAATGGATTCTATATGACAACATTTAATATTGCTGTAAAAAAATAAACCAATAACAACAAAACCAAATGGAAAACCACAGGTCTCCACCGTTCCTTCTATGGCTCTTGAGTTCTAAGCTCAACTTCAGTGTTGGAGGGGCATGAAACCAGATGTGCTTGGACCTTGCATTGTGTTACTGTGTCTTGCCAGATAAACCCTCCTTTCGATAGTTTACCTTTTGGTCTTTGGTGACCCTCATGGAAACACAAGACTGCTTTCTTCTTCACTCACTTGCTTGGCAAACATGTGAGGGCTTACTAGGTGCCTGGGGAATGACTTGGGCACTTACCAGGCACTGTCAAGTGCTGAGCACACAAAGGCAGACGCACCTTCCTGCCGTCCAGGACCGTCAGAAGTTAATGAGTAAAGATGAGGGACAGGCCCTGGTTGAAGTGAGAGTGTCAGGAAGCGACCTCTGAATCATGAGGTCGGGGTCAGGGAGAATAGGTGCTTGTTATTTGCAGTGGGTGCTCAGAGGTCAAGGAGACTAGTAATTCTGGGGACTGTGGGTGATTTGGGACTGATTGGAACCCAGAGTCTGAATCACGAATGGCACAGCCTGGGAAGGAGGCTGGGACAGTGCACAAAGTCCCATCCTCCATGACCCTGGAACAGTGTCAGGCTACTGAAGGGTCTCAAGCAAGAAAGGCAAACCTTTATGTGCTTTGGGGGAATCACTTAGGCTGTGGCAGTGGAGAGCAGACTAAGGAAGAAGGTCATGCTAAAAGCTGGGAGCTGGTGCAGGATCCAGGTGCAGAAGAAGAGCCTGAAGAAAGCCATGGCCACAAGGAAAGAGACTTTAAGAAGGTGGAATCCACAGCCTAGCTGATTGAAGAACTGGGAGAATGGAGAGGGGGGACCAGGTGGCCAGCTTGGACAATTGGATGGATTTCCCCCCAAGTGATGAGACAAGGGATGCAGCCTAGGCATCCTGATTCCAAATCCTTTAGGATTTAGAAGCTACTGTCCACTCCTTTCCTCTGGCAGGTTTGGTAGGGGAAGATGACAGTTTCAGTCTCAGATAGGGTGACTCGATGGTGCCTTAGGGATATCTGAGGGGGTTGCTTAGCAGGTGATTGGCTATTTAGAAGTTCAGAAGTAAGGTCTGTGTGTCCTCAGCATAAAGGTAGCAGTTAAGGGTTATGGATAACTGAGATCACCCAGACTCTATGGAACATGAGGAATAAATGGGTGGAGGTAGAAGAACTAGTTGAGGGAGATGGGAAGGGATAGCCTGCATAGTCAGCAGAAAGTCTGAATAGGCTAATAAGCAGGGAGTCAGGGAAGGGGCCGAGTGTCAAATGATGCAAGACTGGGATTGAGAAATGTCCACTGGATGTAGCCATGATTGCCCAGTAGGTCAGAGTTAACTAGAGCAAAAGCTACCATAATTCAATTTAGTGATTAATGTAATCTAAATCATTTCAAACATAGGTTTTACTTCCTGTCCTCCCCAGAGCAGCACTGCCTTGTCCTTAATGTCAAGTATTTTGAGAAAGGAAATAACGGGTTTTTTTTTATTGTGATTAAATATATATAGCATAAAATGTACCGTTTCAACCACTAAGTGTACAATTCAGTGGCTTAATTATACCCCATATTGCTGTGCAAGGAAATACATTTTTAACAATGGCAAATGTTCATTATAATTGAGAGAAAAAATTGAACTGGAAGGCAAATCTGAAATGACTGTTTTTCCTTGAAGTCACCTGAAACAGTACATTTTCATGGCTCGAAATGGGGCATTTAGAACTACAGTTGAATTAGAGATGTGGTTTTCGGGGTATTATTATTAAGTTTATTTATTTTGAGAGAGACAGCATGAGTTGGGGAGGGGCAGAGAGGGAGAGAGAGAATCCCAAGCAGGCTCCACACTGTCAGTGCAGAGCCCAACACAGGGCTCAAACTCATGAACCATGAGATCATGACCTGAGCCGAAGTCAAGAGTCATACCCCTAATCAACTGAGCCACCTAGGTGCCCCTTTTATTCTCTATACTTTTATTTATCTTTTATTTTTTTAATGTTTATGTATTTTTGGGAGAGAGAGACAGACAGAATGTGAGTAGTGGAAGGGCAGAGAGAGAGGGAGACACAGAATCTGAAGCAGGCTCCAGGCTCTGAGCTGTCAGCATAGGACTCGAACTCATAAACTGCAAGATCATGACCTGAGCTGAAGTCAGACACTTAACTGACTGAGCCACTGTTTTAAATGGTAACTCAGAAAACTTGCTTGCGGTCCCTTCATGCAGCTATTGGCCTATTGTGGTCCTGTTGTCTGCCATGTTCTGCCATGATATTTCCAAACCCCCAAGCACGTACACTTTAAGGTCCAAGTGAGATTCTGGGGGTCTGCTTAGGATTAACTGATGTGTCCCCTGCACAAGCATCCTCCTTGTCTTTGGAAACTGAAGGTACTTGTGTCCCTTCCAACCTGTGCCTTTTGAAAATATATTTACTTTGTGTCATTTGCCCTCCTCCGTATCAGGAAGATGGCAACTCCTATTTTTGACATGATTTGTGTGAAAATGTCTGCTCCCAGGACAGGTGTGAGTGGGGTGTGAAGAGAAGTTTTACTTTGAAATGGCACAAGGTTCGTTTTCTGTTGTTCTTCCCAAATGACTCTTCAGGAGGAAAAGCTGTTCAGGAGCCACTTTCCACTTGCTGGTCCAAGAATCCAGAAGACTTGACCACTATGTGGGATGATGGACAGCACCTGGTTTTATTTGTTGGTTTTGCTGCCCCCTCTGGAGAAGTGTTCCCTCTGCAGGAACAAGGCCCCCCAACCCAGCATCCAGGCCTTTAGGGACCATGTGTCAGAGGCTGAGCTGGGACGTCCTGTTAGGCTCTCTCCTGGGTTGTGGGGACCCACTCGGTTCTTCTACCTGGAACCCACTAAACTCTATGGCAGGCAGGCCCTCCCTTCACCCCGTGTACCGCTCTTGCTGGCCGGGTCTCTGGATGTGGTGAGTCTCTGTGAAGTTGGACCCCCCGGGGCCTCTGGGCATCTTTAAGGCTGTGACTCTACCCTGATGGAAACCAATCTCAGGGAGTCTGAGGAGCCCAGCAGCATAACAGCTGGGCCAGATGCCCCAGAATGAGACCGCAGGGCCTCCCCGGGCAGCATTCTCAGGTGACCGAGTAGGACAGCTCAGAGACCCAGGTTTCGAGTTCCCCCTGAGCCTCCTGCATGCAACACAGAGCCTGGAAAACTATGGGTCTCCGATTGAGGGCTACTATTTTCCCCTCCTTCCTCCTTCTGTGGGGCCTTTGACGATTCTTGTAGAAAAGGGTACTTTGTGTCCAACTGGAGTTGGTTCTGACCGCACTTCTTTGAAAACTGAAAGGTGCCTGTGTCCCTTCCAACCTGTGCCTTTTGAAAGCATCAAGGCTTGATATCTGCTTTGTGCCAGTTCTGGGAAAGGGCTCAGAACTCTCTCCAAACCCCTGTCAGAGTGGGGGCAGGGGAGGAATTAGGGCCATTTAGTTCTAGCCCAGCCCCCAGTCACAGCAGTTTTACATAAGAAAGAGCTATTGCTAGTTCTGCTGTGACTTGGAATTTCTGTTTCTTCCCTGACATCTATGTAATTTGTCAAGCTGGCACGGCCCAGTCTATCTGGCCGTGGGCTCTAATTGCAGAGGCGACCAGGGGCTCCTGAGATGGAGTAGCGTGTAGGGATAAAAATGATTTACTATGTTGGGGTGTCTGGGTGTCACAGTTGGTTAAACATCCGACTCTTGATCTCGGCTCAGGCTCAGGTCATGATCTTGCGGTTTTGGAGTTCAAGCCCTGTGTCGGGGCTCTGCGCTGACAGTGCGGAGCCTGCTTAGGATTCTGTCTCTCCTTCTCTCTGACCCTCCCCTGCTTGTGATCTCTCTCTCAAAATAAATAAATAAACTTTAAAAACAAAAACAAAGGACCATGTTTGTAAATGTTATTAGCTTCTTTTGTGTGTGTGGATGGGAGGGCGTGTGACTGCCCTTCCTTACTGTGTAGGAGGTCATGCTGGGAGGCTGCCTGGCCCTTCATCCCCAGTCATTTGCTCACTCTTTAGCTGGTCTCAGTGCTTGAAGCATGATTTTGTCTGGTATCTCATTATATCACTCCCTTGCTTGGATGGGTGGATGGATGGATGGATGGATGGATGCATGGATGCATAGATGGATGGATGGATGGATGGATAAGTAGATAATGTCCCTTCTTTCCTTTTAGAAAGAGGCACAGGCAACTCTGATGTGCAAGGGTTTGACAGAATATCTAAGGGAAGCCTTGTGCTGTGACCTCCCTTTTCACACAGTCCAGCATGTGCATGGCATGTATGTAGCATGGTATTTCACAACTGAGTAGTATTTTGATGTTGAGGAGTAAAAAGGAGAAACTGAAGAGGTCATGATGATAGTTGTTTGGTAACAATAATAAGGTATTAATTGAGCATTTTCTAAGTTCAGATACTATGCTAAATTATTAATTTATACACACACACCCACATGCACACAACGTTTCAAATTTCATACTAACCTAGTAGATCCTAATAATGGGCATGTTTTAGAGATAAGGAAACTGAGACATCTAGTCCCTGTACCTGCCTGCCTACCTCACTAGTAGGGCCTTTAAGTAAGAGCTAATACTTATTGGGTTTTTGTAACGTACATTGCTGCTATGCTGAGTGTAATACAAATATTTAATTTAATCCACCCCATCATTCTATGGGCACTGTTATTTAACCCGTTTAACAAATGGAAACTTGACATGTGGGTGAGGGTAACTTGCCCAAGGTCCCTTACCAGAGGTAGAGAGCCAGAACTGAAAGCCAGGTCTGCATGGCTCCAGTGTTGTTTCAAACAGCCCTCTTTTTCTTTGTCTTAAAACATGTTGTTATAAGATTATTTAAATGTGTACAAATATCTTATAAGGAGTAGATTAGTTCTTATAATTTCTAAATAACTATAAGATCAAAATATTGACAACATCCAATTGGAAAACTGATACTATCCAAATTAATTGCGATACTTTAATGTGATAGATGATGGTCTTTTCTTGAAGGGGAATCCCCGCTCACCCCTGTTGGGTTAAATAGCAGAAAGGCAGAGCTTCAGGTGCAATTTCATATTTAATCTACTTTGGCATTTGGACTTGAAAAATTCCAGTGTTCATGATGCCTTTTCACTTATTTTGCTATCTAAACCATTGCGAACCATTCTAAGGCTTTGCCGTCGCGGAACACTCCAACCTCCTCCTGTCCCATCCCTGCTCATGAGTGCACCCGTGTCACTCATTCTAACAGGGTGCCTCCTGAGGGCTCTACCAACCCGTCTACTTCTCTTGAAGGTAAAGGTAGATTCATGGCATTATTCAAATACTGATTAAATTGGTGTTTAATCCACTTATGACTGGAATCGAGACTAGAAACCATCATTACCACCTGTTGCCTAGTACTCTTGTGCTTTGTGATGGGTACCCTCTTCCCGATGCCAGGCTCCACCGAGACCTGTGTGCCTATGCCATGGTACACATGTGGCCACTCCATTCTCCTGCTACTGTGTGTGGACTACTGGGAAGCCTGCATTTGTGTAGCCTGTCATGATGACATTTGGTCTTTATGAGTATACATCCAGATGCAGACGTGAGCTTGGAAATCTTAGGTCCACACTGAGTTACAAACTCCTCATCTAGATGAGCCAGGTTACGACTAAGATTTTCATTGACACAAGAATATAAAATTTAAAAATTCTTGTAGACCTCCAAGAACGCATCCACAGATGGCCACAGTCTTCCCGCCCCACTTCAGAAGTCCGTGTTCTAGAATGTGACCCTACCGAGGTGACCCATTCTCCCTGTCCTCTTCTGCCCTCAATTCCCACTTTGTTACTGTGCTGCGGCTCAGCTCAGACCTGCTCCCTGTTCCATTGTCCCTGTCATGGTTCAGCTTCCACTCTGACTCTTGGCGTTGTTCTCCAGCATCCCAAGACCTACCTCGGTCCCTGTCACTAAGAAGCCTGGCCAGCCCATATATGACCTCTCTACAGGTGGCGGCCATGCAAAGATGGAACAGAGGAGGGACTGGGAAGCTTTTCCCAAAGGAGTCAGGCCATGGGGACAAGATGTTTGGGCTTTCTCTGTGGGCAGTGGAGAGCCGTCATCAGCTTTTGTTTTCTTTTGCAGGGAGATAACTCTCGGGATCTTTCCCTTGTCCCATGGGCCACCAGGAAGCAATACTCATTTGAGCAGTTTGACAAGTTTGACCCCTAAATTCCCCCCTTTGATGTATATGGCATCCCTGGGAAAAGTTAAATGGAGAACTAGTCTTCCAAATCTGTATTTCCCACAAACGAAATTTACCAAAACCATTCCTTTTCTTGACAGTGCTGTCACTGACAAGATGATCTTCTTTGGAATCATTGGGCAGCTTCCTCAGGCTTCTGGTGGACTCTTGAGTCTCACGCATAAAGAGCCTACGAACCACATACAAGAATTATTGTTAGAACTTTCATGTGAGCTTGGAATTGTCAGGGAGTATCGAGTTCCTCTAGGATACATGAATCTTGTTCTTTAAAAGGGTTTAATTGAATTACAGAAGGCGCCACCCAGTGAGTCCCCGGATGAAGTCCTGGGATATCACAGTGCCCAAATCCTGTTTTACCCAAGAACACAGTGGTGTTCTCTGACCTGTCCATGGTTGGATCTTATTTTCCATTTCCTTTGTGGGGTCACTGTACGGTCTTATTTCATGTTCTCTTCAGGGGGTAATTGCTCTTTTGCTGTTTTTCCAAACTCTCTTTTTTGACCTGTTTCCTTTCTGTCTTGTGACGCTGGAAGCGAATGTTTGCACAGTTGGCCTTTCCATTCCGTCACTGCTGCTTCGGTGTTTGTGTGGAGTGGGGAGGGAAGGGGACATGCAGGGGACAGCCTCTGCCGCCTCCAGCACACTGAAAGATCACTTTTGCTTCCATCCGCCCTTTTTTAAAGGGGACGACAAGGCAATTCGAAATGGAAGAACAAATGAAACTCTTTGGACAATTACCCTCTGAAGTTGTAAAAGAAAAAAGAAAACCAAATGGGGAACGTATGCTTTTATTTTCTCTCCCATTCTCTCTCACATGTGATCCTATGAGACAAGGCAAAGCAATCATAATAAACTATTTCTAAAGAGTTTTGGAGCACAGCTTTCTAAGAAGACTTGCTGTAATAGTGGGAATGTCCTCTCTCTGCACTGGCCAGTGCTCTAACCGCTGGTCACACTGGACATGCGGGTGGTGCCACTGAGGAACTGAATCGGTAATTTCTGTTCATTTTATTGTATTTATTTTTCAAGTTTTCTAATGTTTATTTTTGAGAGAGAGAAAGAAAGAGAGAGAGAGAGAGAGCAGGGGGAGGGTCAGAGAGAGAGGGAGACACAGAATCTGAAGCAGGCTCCAGGTTCTGAGCAGTCAGCACAGAGCCCGATGCAGGGTTTGAACCCACAAACCATGAGCCGAGGGTGGACGCAGAACCTAGTGAGCCACCCAGGTGCCCTTTCTGTTTATTTTAATTAATCAAACTTAAGTAGCTTCAAGTGGCTAGTGGCCACTATATTGGTAGATCTGATGGAAATGTGACATTTAATCATCTCCATATGGTTTATATCATAAACTTTGGCCTCCCTACCAGGTTCTACACTCCTATATCCACTTGCCTAGTGGATATTCCACTTGGTAGTCCCACAGGCATTTAAATTCCGTCTGGCCACCGTAGTACCCTCCTCCTCCTCCCGCAGCCTCAAACCTCCTCCTCCCTCATCTTTCCAGTCTCAGTAAGGAGAAACACCACCTGTGCACTTGTTCAGGCAAAGATATTTGAGCCACCCCTTCTTCCCTCTCTCTTGATCAGCCTCAGCTCTTCTCCAGAGTGTATACTGAGTCCCTGGATTTCTGTCCACCTCCACCGCAGCCCCTGAGGCAAAGCCTTTCATTTCTTGCCTGGATAATCATAACTTCCTGACGGATCTTCCTGCTTCCTGCCCAAACCTCTACAACTAATTCTTCCCCTACGACGAGGGTGATATTTCTGCAACGTGAATCAGACCTTATGCTCGCCTACTTCAAACGCTCTGTGTTAGTTAGCAACAGCTTCACTGTGAAACACTGAAAACCAAAACAACAGGGATTTAAACAAAGTAGAAGTTTGTTTCTGCCATCAGTATAGTCCAGGGCTGACAAGGAGAGTCTCGTGACACTGGGGTCCCAGACCCTTCCTGTGTGCCAGTCTGGCTGTCATGTCCATGTGCTAGCCAGCAGAGGAATGGAAAAGAAGAGGAGGGAGCCCTTCTTCCCAGTAAGGTCACTTTCCAGAACTTGTAGTTACCACTTTGTACACCCCACTGGCCACAGCTTAGTAACCTGCCCACCCCAGTTGCAAGGTGGCTGGGAAATACCGTCCTGTTTTGTATAGACATATGCCTGCAGGAAGAAGGGGAGAATGGTGTCTGGGATGACTACGGTCTTTGCCACACCCTCCAGAGGCTTTTATTGTGCAACGTAAGCTGCTCACCATGGCCGTGAGGTTCTATGGGGTCTGACCCCTGTTGATCTCCCACGCATTCCAGCCAAATTGACCTTCTTTTGTTTCTTTACATGCCAAGCTCTCACTTGTTCCCTAGATCATTTGTACCAGCCTTTCCCCTTGCCAGAAACGTTCCATCCCTGACATCTGTGGGCCCAGCCATGTCTTGTCACTATGATTCTGCTCCTGTGACATCTGCAGAGCTTTCTCAGACCACCTATCCAATCGGCACTCAAAATTTCCTTAAAATCATCTGCCTTGTTTTAAGCATCTACCACTCCCTGAAAATAGATTTATTTATTTGCATTCCCATGCATGCCACTCACCTACTCTAGAGTAAACTGCACAAAAGCAGGACCTTATCATTCTTCTTATCCACTATGTCTTCTGCATCTGGCACAGAAAGAGCATCTAAATATGAGTTGGATGAACGAATGAACTCATGGAACATGATGAAAATCTATGCAGCAGTAGTTCCGAGTAGATGTAGGTGTATGACTGTAAATTAGTAAAGCTGGAAGGGCTGGAGTTCTTAGTTCAATTCCCACATAGTAAAGATGAGGATAAAGGACAACTGATGTTGTCACATAGGAGGTTATAAATAGTAGAGATAATGTGCTGAGACTTCCCGTGACATCCTCATGCACTGGATCGATTTGGACAGGACACCAAAAAAGTTGGTTGGGTTTAAAGCTGGCCTCAACCATGTCCCACAACTATTGATTAATGAACTGGTAGCAGTCAGATAAGCTCTTGGCGACTTGATGAGGACATTTATGTGCCAATAATGTTGTAATGAGC
Organism: Panthera uncia; assembly: GCF_023721935.1. NCBI lineage: Eukaryota > Metazoa > Chordata > Mammalia > Carnivora > Felidae > Panthera > Panthera uncia. Next base: position 23,668,212 of record NW_026057581.1, read on the forward strand.
ATAAAGTTAAGGGCTGTTCAAGAATGAATGATGACATAGGGTCACCATCTTCCTTTTATTTACCATAATTAGTTGATTTCCCCCAGGGTCATTGCTATTATCTTCATCATAGCTCCATGAGAGAGGGGACAGAACCTGTCTTGCATCCTCTGTGTGACACACAGTGCCTTCCCAATAGCCCAATAAAAACTTCTGAGGAATGATCAATGCATCACTAAAAGATGGGGGGAAATACCATCAGGGGTTTCTGGTAAGTTTGGGAAACTTTCCATTGTTATAAAGAATCAGGGTATTGTTCTGTCCATGCAGTTCACCAGATTCATTTAAAAAGTGGAACCAACGTCAACAGTAAGTCTTCTGGTTCGCTCATACTGGTGTGTGAGGCTTTTCGGCAGGACTCCAGCTTCAGCGTTAGAGTCCTTGGCTCTAACTCTGTCCAGCCAATGGTGTGACTGGCAGCCAGCATTTTATTTCAGCCCATAGGACCTGAAACCAATGTTTTGAAAATAAAGAAAGCAGAATTTCATATATTCTGTGTCCTCCCTCAGGGTCCAGTGACACATAGCAGTCCAATATGGGGTACATGCCAGCTCCCCCGTTTTCACCCAACCTTCCATATGTGACACAGATTGATCATGAAATGGAGCCAAGGTGGCTGCAGGGGAAGCGTCTCAGCCCAGATCATTCCTTAGCATATATTAAAACCTGCTGGTGGGCATAAAGTATACCCACAGCTCTGTCCGCCTGGAAGGACTAGTTTACTCTGGGCTCTAAGGCTCTCCCTCATGGAGAGCCTGGGGGCTAAGGTCATTGCAACCATGAATAGAATTCTGGGCCTGCATAGGTTTGAATGGGGACTTGACTAGGCATTCGAATGGAGGAAAGAGGCAGTGAGGCAGGCAGAAGGACACAGGATGTGCCTAGATCTCTCTCCATTCTCATGGAGGGGATCTTTAGAATTGTGATGAGTGTGTTCTGTGATTTGAAGCCAGTTACTTGAGATGGCTGAGTGTATGTAAATTTTCCAGGCAATTGTTCATTTTTCTTCCAAACCTTTTCTTCTTCAGTGTCATCAGATATAAGATTTAGTTCAGGCCAAGAGGTTGTGAAGAGAGCACCATTCCCTTATGCCTGACTGTCGCTTACAGCTGGTAGCTGTTCCAAAGGAGCTAAGAGACAGATGGCAGCACCCAGCCTGGTGATGGCATGCCAGGAGAGGTCTGTGCATTTTATCCAACACTGGACCTTTTTTGAAACACAAAATTATGATGTCACTTTCATCTATTAACTCACCCTTGGACTGGCTGAGTATTCTCTTTTGAGGACAAGTGACATCAACTTTGCAGAGTTAGCAAAAAAGGCAAATATTTGAAACTGGTTCCAACAAAGCACTTCTTCAGTAACAACTGCATAATGCTGGTTGGTTTCCAGCATCTGGCCACAACTTGAAATGTGCTTTCCCCTCATGCCTGGTTTGCATGTGTTCATTATGATGCTTTCACAAATCAGGAACAACAGCCTTTTCCCTCGTGCGGGCCGAATACATGTATATTAGCTCCTTCACCCTGATCAGTCTAGACCTTCATGAGGTTGGAGTAGGAGAGGATTGCCAGAAAATAGCCTGCAAAGGTGAAAGACATGGAGTGGTCAGAGAGCAGCAGAAACAAAAGCTGCCAGAGATCTCTGCCTAGACATTTGTCCTGCCCTCCACCCAACTTCCTTCCTCAGAGAGCCCTTCCTCGACTCTTCTCTCAGAATTCACTAGCTTACTTCTATAAGCACACTCCAATTCTTTGCTTCAAAGAACATTTCAATTGTGGTAAAATAGAAGACCACATAAGATTGACTATCGTAACCACATCTAAGCTTGTAGCTCCGTGGATAGTATTGTTGTGCAGTGTCACCACCGTCCATTTCTGACTGAAACTCTGTCCCCATTGAACACCAACTCCCCATTCCCCTCTCCCCGCCCAGCCCCTGGCACCCACCCTTCTGTTTTCTGCCTCTGTGAATCTGACTGCTCTAAGGACCTCATAGAAGTGGGTTCGTCCACGTTGGAACCTGTGATAGAGGCGCCTTTTCATGCCTGGGTAATAGTCCAGTATATGTATATACATTTTGTTTGCCCCTTCATCTGCTAACGGGCCCTTGGGTTACCTCCACCCTCTGGCTGTTGTCAGGAATGCTGCAGTGAACATGGCCGTACAAACACTACTTTCAGTTCTTCTGGACATTGACCCAGAAGCAGGATTGCTGGATCCTACAGACCCCCTTTCCTCATCTGTGAAACCAGAGGTTGGTCCTCGAAGCCCACTCTGTGCTCTGGGGCTATCTCCAGCAATGCTTGGCATGACTGCTGAGGAACAAGGGCCCTCAGAGCCCCCAGCCTGCGGGGTGGGAGTTGCCCAGCGGTGCCAGTCACCTCTGTGGCACTAAGAACAAGGCTCTTGGAAGAACTTCCAGCCTCCGTGGCTGCTTTGTTTTGAGCCCCTCCTTCGATTTTGCAAACAAGCCAAGTGTTTGAGGAGGGATAGGGAGAAATGAGTTACAAGTGCCCACTTCCAGGGCTCATAGATGTTGGCTTTGTGTATGGTTTCTGTGGAACAAGTGAGTATTTCTTTTTCCTTCTCTCTTTTCAGCTGGGAGGCTTGTCTGCCTCCTGCAATATCTGTATGGCCACCTCCCCACAGCAGCCCTGCCTGCTTTCCTCTCTCCCCTCCCCTCCGGTCCCTTTCTAAACTCCTAACTGTGATTTCTGAGCCTTGGTGGCATCAGGGGCATGTTTCTAGCTAATGTTGAGCGGGGTCACTTAAAAATCCGTCTTGCCAAGTATGTAAAGATGTAGGAAAGATATTTGTTAAAGCTTATTGGCATGTCTTCTCCAAGTCCAGCAGGGACTGATGTTTAATGGGGAATTTTCTTGCTGCATCAGTTAGGGCGCGATGCGTTTAATTTGGCAGCATGCCGCTTGAACTCAGAGCGGGGTCACTTGTCACAGTATTTTGGCAGCCTAATGGAGTATTCTGTGGATGTTCTCTAGAGAAGATGAACTGAAAAAACTTGGGTGACCAAATTTGCCCTCACAGCATCCCACCTCTAATGCATCTCTCCGTCCTGGCAACAAAGTGTTCTCTGAGGAATGTTTGGCTCTGAGGACAGGGTTTTTTGTTTTCCATATGGGCCAGTAACAGGTGCTTGTGTGGGGTACCATAGCTAGGTGGTCGGGGATACTCTGACCCCAGGCCAAGCACTTGCTGTGACCTTAAGGGACTTCCCCAAAGAAGTTTTTAAGGGAACCCAGATGATTGAGTCCAACAATGAGGGGCAAGTCTAGTCTGTAATAAACTCAGCACTTGTGTGGCATCCATTGAGGCATCCGTGTTTTGGAACTCTTTTGTTTTATTGTGAAAAAACATGCATAACATAAAATTGATCAGTTAAACCATTTTTAAGTGTACAGCTCAGTGACATTAAGTACATTCACACTGTTGTGCAGCCATCACCACCATCCCTCTCAGAACTTTTTCCATCTTGCAAAAATGATACTCTGTACCCATTCAACACTAACTCCCCTGCCCCCTCCTCCCTGGAAACCACCCTTCTGCTTCCTGTCTCCAGGAGTTTGACTACTCTAGGGACCTCATGTAAGTGAAATCATCCAGCATGTGTCCTTTGTGCCTGGCTTATTTCACCTGGCACAGTGTCCAAGGCTCATCTGTGTTGTAGCCTGTGTCAGAATCTCCTTCCCTGTTAAGGATGAATAATGTTTCATTATATGTCTCTACCACATTTTGTTTATCCACTTATCTGTTGATGGGCACTTGGATTTCTTCTGCCTTCTGGCCATGGTGAATAATGCTGCGATAAACATGGCTGTCCACTGTAAACATGACTGTCTTGAGTATTTGTCTAAGACCCTGCTTTCAATTCTTTTAGATACATCCTCTGAAACAGAGTTACTGGATCAGAGTTTTAAGGACTCTTAAACTCACTCTATTCTTTGGAGAATATCTTTGGAGTTTTGGCCTAACTTGTCATAAGAATTTAATCCATAAAAGATTCTGTTGACATTTTTCAAAATAGAAGTAACAGGAGGCAAAAAACGTGGTCATTATTTAGTAATTAAGGTACAAGTTTGAACTAGGAGGCGTGATGATGAAACCAGAAGAGAAGACAGTGCTGGGTTTGTTTTTTTAATTTGAGAAAGAGAAAGAGCCCAAGCTGGGGAGAGTGGAAGAAGGAGAGAGAGAGAATTTTCAGCTAAGCGTGGAGAGCTCAATCCCATGACCCTGGGATCATGACCTGAGCTGGAATCAAGAGTCAGATGGTCAGCCAACTGAGCCACCCAGACGTCCCTTCTTTGTAACATTATGTATATCCATGTTTATTCTTGCCACTAGAGAAGTGTGGTTTTTAACTGATTTTCCTACTGCTACAATTTAAAGATATTTGTAGCACTCGCAGTCTTCACTTGTCTATACTTTAAAAGTATTTTTAGGTAAATTTAAGCATTTTTAGATAGAATGCTTGTTTAAAGATAGAATGCTGATAGATTAAAATCTATTATTGTAAATTTGGTATATTGTAGGAGATTCTTTATTTTAGAGAAGGAACATCTGCTTTGCAAAGATCCACCATGGAGTGTCTTTACCATTGTTAGCTGGTGCGCTAATATTTATTTATTCCAGTGCACTAATATTTAATTCAATGTACAAAAAATTCACTTACACAAAATTTTATATTTCTGCTTATAACAGTCTCTAATCAATAAGCATCTGCTGTATTAATGAAGTACCTGGTAATTTTGGCCTGACACCTTCTTGGTTTTGTTCATCGGTTTAAGTAATAGGAGTATATACATCATTGCTCCACACATAACAGGAACTGTCATTGTTCTCAGCCCGGCAGAAAGCAGAGGGGACTTTCGGATAGCAGAGTAAACATGTTGCCACGGCAAGAACCGTCTTTATAAAAGACAACTCTGATCACATCTCTGTACTCCCTGGCTTCAATCTTTCAAAGGCTCAAGTTGCTTTTGGAATACAGTACACATTTTTCACTGCGGCTTGCAAGGCTTACTAGTGTGGCCCCAGGGGATCCTTGCCAGCCTGAGTTCCCTACGCTGCATGTTCCTTGCTGGTTTCAATTCCTTGAAAACGGTGTAATCTGTTGCATCTCTGGACTCTTGTACAGACCATTCTTGGCTAGAACACTCTTTCCTGACTTTTTCTCAGGGTGAAATTTGCTTTTGAAGTCCTCAAGTGACATGTGCCATTTTCTCTAGGGATTCTCTCCAGAGATCTGTGTCTGAGTTAGCCGTGCCTCCTCTCTGCTGGCCCCTCCCCTCCCAAAGCATTCTCTGCTGTCTTTCTTTTTTTTTTTTTTTTTTTTTCATGTTTATTTGTTTTTGAGAGAAAGAGAGACAGAGCTCAAGCAGGGAGGGACAGAGAGAGAGGGAGACACAGAATCCAAAGCAGGCTCCAGGCTCTGAGCTGTCAGCACAGAGCCCAACACAGGGCTTGAACTCACGAGCCATGGGATCATGACCTGAGTCACAGTTGGAGGCCCAACTGACTGAGCCACCCAGGCGCCCCTCTGCTGTCTTTCTTACTGAATCCTAGTGCCCATCACAGTGACTCTACTTGTAAAATTCAGTTCAATTAAATATCAAGTACACATCAAAGGACCAATAAAACACATCAAGTATAAAAGATTCTGACACTATGCACATTTGTGCATATACCACCCAGTTCTAGAGAAGGAATATGGTCGTGACTTTTGAAATGCCCTATGTGCCCCTCCCAAGCCCTCCCTGTGTCCCTGCTGACCTCCCAGTAACCATGAGCCTGGCTTTGGTGTTCCTCCTTACCCTGCTTTTCTGTATAATTTTGCCTCATTTTTTAGGATCCTTAAACAATATATCATTTCATTTTGCATGGCTTGGGGCTTTTAGTAAGTCGAATCATAGCGCGTGTGTTTTTCTATGTGTGGTTTCTTTTTTTCACTCCTCATTATCCCTTAGATGCATCTACATTGACCTTTATAGCTGTAATTCATTTCACTGCCATGTGAATATACCACCATTATCTGGCCTATACTTGTCTTTTTACATATTTCTATGCCTTTTCTTTCCCTTATGCCCCATCTTTATCCCAAGAGACAATTTTAAATTCCCCAAGGGCAAAGATTGAGTTTATCTTGCCCACTGTTATGTCCTAGTGTCCTGCATGTAAGAAAAGATCTGTTAAATGAGCCCCAGTAAATTTTGGTCTGAGAGTTTTCCGGGGAATGGTAATCAGTACAACCGCATTCTTGGTTGACAGAGGCTTTTCCTCCCTGCACCTTCCCGGGCTCTAGCACTCTGGACCAGGGCTCAGGTAACTTTTTATGTATCTAGCCAGATGGTAAGTATTTTATGCTTTGAGCCATATGGCTTCTCATGTGACTACTCAACTCAGCTACTGTAGAGTGAAAGCAGCCATAGATGATACATAAACAAATGGGTGGTCCAATAAAACTTTATTTACAAGAATAGGCATTGGGCCGTATTTGGCCCACAGCCTATATAGCGTGCCAACCTCTGCTATAAAGTACTTTCCTGGTTCCATGTGTCTGGTTCTGGCCAGTGAGTAGAAATGACACGTTTCTTCTGGTCTGGAGCATTTAATTACTATTGACCAGTACAGCTACTGGGTCAAGAAAGGAAGCCTTGATCATCTTGTGCCTCCCAGGGGGACCCTCCCAGTCTAGCACAGACAAAGACAAATACAGTGGGCTTATGGCACCTTATCAGGCCTTAAGCAATATGATACAGCTATAGTCAAAGTGGAAAAGTAGCAGTTTTCAGACTAGGACCAACATGCATGTTCAAGGTTGTCATGAATGTATATAACATAAAGACTGTGTTACAAAGGCATGGATCAAAATACTACTATAATATTTGAGTTGCAGGCTGGGTAAGAGTTTGGATATCCATCTTACCATCTTTTATCCCTATGCTTTCTTTCCTGGTTCCTTTCTAACATCTGAGGCTTGAGCCTGGCTGGCTCTGCATACAGACAACTGAGAGCTGGTGTCTTAACTGTGTCAAGCACACCAAATATAGCCTGATGGAGGAAATGCTGACTTCTGTTTGTTGAGTTGAGCAGAACAGCTTCTTTGGAGAGTTCTAAGTATAAGTGGAGGGATGTGATGTCCTGGGTCATTTTCCTTACATTAAAGTGGACCCCCTTGTTTTCATGATACGGGCAAACCCATATCATGGGTAGAACGCCACAGTGCAAGAATGCAGGCTCGGACAAACAGATCTGAAACCTGGCCCAGTGTTGGTCTTCTCATCATTTAAGTGAGAATACTTATACCTGCTTCACAGGATTATTGTGAGAAATACAACTTGCTCATTGCGGTAGCAAATTAGTTTCAAAGCAATATGGCTGAAAGGAGGTCCAGATGATGAGGATAAGCAAAAGAATAGGAATGACAAAAGCCAGAACGTACCATGCACTGCCAGGCACTGTTCTAGCTCGTTAGTCCTCCTTTTACCCTCACAGTGACCCTGGCAAGGAGGGTACTGTTACTGGCCCCCTTCATAGATGGTGAATAAAGCACCAGAGAAGGCAGGTCACTTGGCCAGTAAATGGTGGAAACAGGATTGTTACACATGTGTCTGGCTGGAGAGTCCCCACCCTTCACCAGGGCACTGCTTATCATGGTATTGGTACTGAGGCTTTAAGTCTGGCTATAGCAATAGCCAGTTGTGATTGGGGAATGCTCCTGAAATCCCTCACCACTGAGGTGACTTGGTCAGCCCATGCGGCTCTCCTGTAGTTGATTATACCCACCTATGGCAAATTGAAAAGAGCCAAAGCTACACTGTGATACAGGTGCTGTGGTCATTGGCCAGGCAGGCATTGCTAAGCCGGGAATCCTGTCTCCCACCTCCCCAAGATGTTATGCCTCAATGCTCTATAAACATAACATGGCAAGGGACTTCAGTTAGTCCCAGGGATGGTTCTAGGGCTCTGATGAAGGAGACGTAGAAAGTGATCTAGAGATGTCAGCCATTTCTCTAAGGACACAAAGCAGCCAGGAAATCACGTCAGTGTCTTCACATATGATATGTATTTGGAACATTTTAAAATAATTAACTGCACATAACAAAGTATAGATGTCACTGGTGCCTTTTGCCAGTATTTCCCTTGAGATTGGGCAGGTCTATGTGTCTAGTTCTGGCCAATGAGCTGTGAGCAGAATTGACATGTCCCTTCTGGTCTGGAGCATTTAATTACCCGTGAGACACCCTCTAGGCCTCTAGCATTTCAACCAACAACATTCAAGATGGAGTCTGATCTTTGAACCTGCATCCCAAGTGACAGTGATGAGCAGAGCCAGACCCCCCCGCCCCACCCGCTGCCAACCCTCAATGGGAATGTAGTGTGAGCAAGAAATAAATTTATGGTATTTTAAGCCTCTAAAATTGTTAAGAGTTGTTTATTACTGTAGCATGACATAGTTCATGACTAATATATAAACATACTGCAGTTTTCTTGCAAACAGCTTTTTTATACAATTTTTTATTACTATTACTTGATAAGAGTTAAGCATGAAAGAAATGTTAGTGTTGACCTTGGGTATATAGAGTTTTTTAGAGAGTAAATAAGTTCCAAAAATAGAGTCCAGTTCCATAAGACCTTGTAACATATTGATAAATATCCCAAAATGGCTGGCTTCCTGATACTGTCAAGAAATGTTTATTTCCTTGGCAGGCCATTGTTAGGGGACTCAGATGTTTATAAATACTGTTAACTGATACATGCAAGTTACTCCCTTGATATTCTTCCTATCAATTCCTTATTGTGGTTTGAAATCACTCTTTATAGGAAGACCTTCTACTAACATCTTACCCAACTATGTCAGACGTTACAGGATAGGTCAGTGTAGGTGTGGTGTTCAACAACATCATTCCTATTGGCCTGAACTGATTTCTGTTCATTTGCAACTTCCACCTAAATATTTTAAAAACCTGCTTAAATTGTCAAGTTTGGGCAAACCATTCACCCCACTAGCCCTGTAGAGTTAGTGTATTGTCCCTATACAAGCACTATTCCAGCCCAGAACCTGTTTTCCATTCATCATGTCTTGAACAGCTACCATTTAGGATTTCTATGTCTTTCACCTTCTCTCCCCCTTATCCCTCATCATGTTCTTCATATTTTTCTCTTTCTCTCACTCACACACTGGCATTCTCTCTCTCCCTCTCCCTTGTGCCCCTACACCCAAAGATTTAAATTGGTCCTGTTGTAAGATCCCCGACACTGGGGAAAATGTCTGCACGTTACTCATCACCCCCACTGAACACAGCTGTAGGAACCCTTTGAAACGCTTCTGCTGGGAACTTAGGGAGACTGGAGTAGTGCTCAGTAATCTGAGCCCACCCAGCTGCATGACTTCAGTTTGAACTGCCTAAGTTTCTGCCTCAAGCACGTACTCCAGAGGCTTAGGTTTTCAACTTGTGTTCAAGGTGATAGGGAGCAGGGGTAGAATGCGTGGGGGAAATTTAATATTGAGGGAAAGGAAAGATGGCAGCGTTCCAATCCCCACAAGGTATGTTTGCCTTTCTCTTTCACATAAGCTAAAGTTTCCAAAACCAAGTAGAAATGCTGTCCATCCTCCCCTCTCCCTCCCTGTGCGCTGTAAGTGTGATGCCTTGAGTTTGCCACATGGTGCCCTTTAGTTCACTGACAGCGTCCCATAGCCTGGGATGAAAATTTCATCCTTGAAAAGGAGAAGCACAAGGAGAACCCTGAACTTTCTCAGGGAGCCTTTGATGATCTTTAAAGTTTATAGATTATCATTAAAAAGTGGGCCTTTCTGGGGCACCTGGGTGGCTCAGTCGGTTGAACATTCGACATCAGCTCAGGTTATGATCTTGCGGTTCCTGGGTTCAAGCCCTGTGTTGGGCTCTGTGCTGACAGCTCAGAGCCTGGAGCCTGCTTTGGATTCTGTCTCCCTGTCTCTCTGCCCCTCCCCCACTTGTGCTCAGACTCTCTCCTTCTCAAAAATAAAAAAGTAAATATATGTTTAAAAAAAAAAGTGGGACTTTCCCTCAGAGAGCTTCTAGTTTAGTAGGTTATAAGACATTTGCCAAGAAGAAAGCACCTGTTGGGGAGAAGTCTCTAAAGCCCCTTTGCTCTGCTCTCTTGTCTATACTTAGCATTAGAGTGGAGCTTGTCTCAGAGGTAGGCCAGGTAGAGGAGAGAATCTCCAGGGAGCTTGTTAAGGACTCAGGCTTACATCATGGAGAAAACAATGCAGACAGGGGCAGGCTGGGAGGGAGGCCCAGACCAGGCTGTCCTATAAAGACAGGCCTTGCTGGAGCTGTAGTGTTGGGCCCAGACTGCAGTCCAGCTCCTCCCTCCTGGGAAAATCTGATGCTACGGGAGGTTAAGAGATGTACCTATGTCCAGACAGTGTCTGAACCAGAGTCAGAACGGAAACCTATGAATAACCGTCAGATGCCCCTCAGATACTGGAAGGAGAGCGGAGTTGTCAGGGAATATACAGAAAGTAAAGGGAATGATGGCTTTACATGAAAAATGGAGGTCCATTGCCTGAGTAGTAATGATGGCAATGGCCACTTTGTAAAAAGTTTTGTTTCAGTGCCCTTCAAGTCTTGCTGACACATGGGCTTTTAATTCCTGGGAGAACCACCCAGATTCCCCTTGTGCTCACCTGATGACCATGTTGACCTGTTGACCACAATGGCCATGGTGACCTCTGACCTTCCAGTGCACCCATCTGACTAATGCAGGCCCACCTGGAGGGGCTGTCCGGAGTGTCAGCAGTGCTAAATATTATAGAGAGTTGAGAACATGCAGGAATTAGTTACAAATGTGTTAAGTGTGTCTCATCGTTACTTTCCTGATAAACAGATGGCATAGCGATGTCACCCATCTCTGATATGTGCATCCTGGTTGGTAGTAGAACCACTCATAGGAGCTGCCTAACAGCATTGTCCTCAGCCAGAAGACTGTGTATGTCCTTTTGACCTTGGAGTGGCCACCAAGCCATGGGGGAGACTTGATATGTTCTCGGAATGTGCATTCTATGGAAGAGATAAGACCCTAGATGTGAGATATCACCACCTCCTTCCCATGGGGCAACTGCCCTGGCCAGGAGTGTGGAGGCCCCCCTGGAGGAGGTGCCATCTGAACTTCAGGAGGGGTCTTTGATTCCCTTCCCGGGGCTCTCATTCCTGTGGACCCACCCCTCCCCCTTCACTCTGCTCCTAACCCCTTCTCCATGCCTTCATTTGTACTTGAAATACCTTCCCCCTCCATCCACCATTTGCAGTTCCAAATTCTACCAATGTCTCATTGAGCCAAGTCAAAAGGCCCCTTTTTTTTCTCTTTTAAAATCCAGAATGCTTCATGAATTTGTCTGTCATCTTGTGCAAGGGCCATACTAGTCTTCCCTGTATCATTCCAGTGTTTGTACATGTGCTGCCCAAGTGGGCACAAAATGCCCTTTTTCTACAGAGATCCTCCACCCCCCACACCCCAAGCCAGGGTGCGGCCCCCTCAGTCTCTGAGCCCCTGCCCCACTTGACTATAATTTTTGTATCATCAGTGTTCCTCTCCAGCCAGCTTACAGGGTAAATGTGTGTCCCACTGGGCTTTGTCCAACTGACCCCACACAGTGTTTGTACAGTGAACTACACCCAAATACACTGACCTGTATTTAACGGATCATAAAGTATTTGTAATAGCAGTGCGTGAATTAAGGATTGATGCAGGGGGCGTTAAAAGTCATTGGAAATTCAGGAGTAGAGAAGAAGGACATGAGCACTGAGAGCTGAGAAAGCCTTCCTGTGGGAACAAGGGCTGGAAGCAGAGGTGTTTCGTGGCAGGGAGAAGAAGGCACATTCTAGAATGAAAGGCACGAGGTGACAGGGTCAGATGCCAGCTGCAGGGTATGAGCACAGGGGCAGTGGAAGGGGGCAGGGTTGATAGGGGCTCACACCTAGCCCGGAAAGGCCAGCTTGCGAGGAGAGCTAGGGGAGCATTCGCTTTGCACCATGATTTTGTGTTGGCCTTGTTTGGCCAAGGCTCACATGAATTGCTCAATTCAGACCATGAAATGAAGAGGGAGGAGGAAGAGGCTGGGTGTCCATCCTTTGGTCTGGCTTCCCACTAGTGGGTGCCACCCTGAAATGATTGCACAATAAATGTTTGTCTTCTGAAGCCAGCATTAGTGTTTATTGCTGTGTTCTTACTGGCACAGTTGTTTAATGAAATCTGCAGGATCTTTATTACCCCAAATGCAATGTGTTTTTCCAGAGAAATATCTATGGCCATAAAGCATTCAAAGATGAGATATAGAAAAGGCTTCCTAGTGCCTGCTAGAAATGGAATGGAAATACACACAGCACCAAATGAATTTGTTGCTAGTATTAAAATTCCTAGTTTGCCAAGTACTTGAAAGGCAAATTCAAGTAAACAGAAGAGACATGTGCTTTCCTCTAAGGGGAATGTTTTCATCAGAATAGAGACAGTTGATAGACATTTATATCTGGATCTCTTCTTTCTGCCCCATTAAACTAGAAATTGGTGTTTGCCAGTAGTGACCTAGTATATGTGTACAAGGCAAGATAATTAACTGGAAGGGGGCCATTTTGCAGAACTGCTTAGCCTGTCGTATTTAACATCAGCCTTGTATATTCGCTACAGATATACAACATTAGAGGCTTTACCTCCCCTCCCTGGAAAGAGAGAGCAGAGCAGTAAGTTATAAATGCTGAAAATAGGGTGTCCGGTAGGACTAAACTATGTCTCCCCAGAGCTCCTCTCTTTGCCCCACTCACAGCCGCGGCACTGGCCCACTGGCCCTCGATACTCCCCAGTGATCAAGTTCACTATAATGCATGGGCACCGTAGTAGGAGCAAATGGTTTAGCTGGATGTGTAACTGTACAGGATATGTGGAAAAGCAATTAGCTTCCTGAGGGTCAGGAGCTGATATTCTATTTCAAAACACAGAGTGTGCTCAGATATAATCATGAGAATTAATCTGACTCAACTGTAGTTGTATAAGCAATATTGTGACAGGGGGTGGTTTGTTTTGAAGCTGGGCATACTGGAAACTTTAAATGATGAATAGCGGTGGATAAAGCAACTATCCACTCATTCATTTCTTGTTGGGCTTGCTTTTAATTTTTTTCTGCTTTTTTTTTTTCTTGTAGTTTATTGTCATTTAAAGGCTCACTTCTTATAGCTCTTAAGATTGTTCCTGTAAACACATTGTTTGTGTGTGAAATAGACAACGTCTGTATTTTCTTTCTGGACTTCCTTACTCCTGTCCTGTTAGTATCACCATGACTCACTCAGTTGCCTGCCTTTAACACTCCTGCTACTGTCATTAGATACCAGATCCATCCATTCTCTCTTTAGAAATGGTTCTTTAAGAACACAGCTCCCATCCTAATTCCATCCTGAATTTGTTGGAATCCTGAAGGGTGAGAGCGGGGAAGAATGACTGAGATGGTCAGGGACCACGCGTCAGCTGGTTGCATTGTCCTGGACCCTGATTGCCTTCACAGCAGACCTGGCACTGGCCTCACAGTGGGTCTGGGGCTCTGGCCACACCTCGTGCTGGGTGGCATCACTTCGTCCAGCAGCCTCTAACCTCCTCACCCTGCTGCGGGGCTCTGGCCCATCAAGCCATCCATCTGTCTGCCCCCAGATAAATCTTACCAAATCATCCCTTGGAACACCATCACTCTCTTCCTCACGGGCTGCCCATCGGTTTGAAACTCTGTTCATTTAAGGGTTGCCATGGTTTGGTTTCACCCAGTTTTACCCAGGCACACCTGTATTCCAGCCAGTCTTCTCTTGGTGCTCTCACCATATATGCTGGTCATTGCAGGGTCCACCTCTTTGCTCATACTGTTACTGCCACATGGATTGCCTGTTTCCCCTTCTGACTATTCAGAACTTACCTTTGAGATCCCCCTCAGTGTTCCCTGAGACCTATCATTACAGTTTCAGACCACGCTGACTTCCTCCTCCTGAACGGTGGTTCTCTTCCATCCATCTGTGCCTAAATGCTTATCGTCTGCAAAGTGCGGTGCCATACAGGAGACCCAGAGGTGTGCTGCATGTGAGCCTGGCCACACAGCTCAGAGGCTAGCACAGGCATTAAAACATGCATATAAATGATGTTAATGCTGGGTGGAATGTAATAAGGACTGTGGTTCTTAAAGATGTAGTAAAATTGAGCCTGTTTACACTAGTTCAGATTCACCTCTGGGTCCAGAGAGGGAGATGATGCAGCATCGTAGTTAAGGACTCAGATTCTGAAGCCAGAGGAGGTGTTGGCAATAACGAGGCAGGTGTGTATTATGTGACCTGGGGCAGTACGTCTCCTTTATGAGCTTAGCTTCCTCCTCTGTAAGAATGGAGATAATAACTGTGCCCACCTCCCGGGGCCGCTGGGAGAATCAAATGAGTTAACACTGGAAGTGCGCAGGAGAGTGTCAAACACGCGGTAAGCACCAGGTGAGTATTAGCCATTATCATCTCCACCTGCCATCACCTTGGTCCTCATGGTCCTCCCCATCATCATCTCTTACACGTGACTGCAAATTTCAAGGACAGAAATGACAAGGTTAATATCTCCCTGAGCATGTGATGGGTGCTTGGTCAACATTTGAATAGAACAGTAGGTCATCTGATACCTGGTTTCCCGTGTACTCTGCTTCAGGACCAGCAGAGTAAGTGGGCTCTCTCTCTGCACCCCCCCCCAACTTCCTATGCCTGGCACAGCACAGAAGGACAGTGTTCTGAAGTGAATTGGTTGAGGGTGGTTGTGTCAAGAGTCCCCAGGAGCACCCCCAGGATCAACGGGGGAGTCACTAGGTCTCACAGGACTCAGCATCTCAGCATCTAGTTTGGCTTATAGCAAAAGGATACAGAGAAAAATTAGCAAAGGGAAAAAACACATGGGACAAAGTGCAGAGGAAAGCAGCCTTCGAGAGTCCCCTCCGGGTGGGGTCACACGGGATGTGCTTCGCTGCTCCAGCAGTGAATTGTGACAACATGTGACAATTGTGACAACATAAATGTTGTCTACCGGGGAAGCTCCTTAGAGACCCAGCACCCAAGGTTTTTCCCAGAGGCTGTTCACACAGGCACCTTCTGCTGAGCATGTACCAAACTCCAGACTCTCAGAAGGAATGCAGGTGCTCAACATGAACCACATTGTCTGTACAAACAGTATGGGCACAGTGTGAGATACTCATCAGCTAAGGAATGGTAGGATTCCTGAAGTCCAAGTTCCCAGATGCCCGCCGAGGGCCAGCCATGCAAGCAGGCCCTTCTGAGGATGGCATTCTCGGGTCTGCTGTGTTGACGCCTCTGAGCACAACAACTCAGACCGAAGCTACGTGTTGAGCAAGCTTTTGACTAATTGGAATTTTACAGGAAAAAGAGAAATCTCATCCCACTGAGCATATTTTAAGCATTTTATTAATATTTGGTGATGAATTAATAATGGGGAGAAAGAGATTTGAGGCTAAACTTTAGAGAGGAGAAACAATTCTAAATTTGAAAGAGAATTTTGGCCCAGATTCTTCCGTAATTTCTGCGCTCACAGGCTTGTACCTAACACCTGCACTGTGCTTCCTGCTCTCAGTGGCTGACATGGAGACTAAGCCGGGAGGCCAGAACGTGTCCTGAGCCCCCTGTGCAGAGACCCAGGGGAGCATGATTCCACAGGCACCAGAGCTGCCAGCTGGTCTCTGGCCTTGGACTCCACCCCCAAACATTCCTTCCCCACAAGAAAATACATCTCAAGGATAAGAAACCTCTCCCTGGTCTTCTCTGCCCTGCTCTGCCCATGATCTGGACAGGATGCCCAGTATAGCTGTTACAAGGAATCTGCAAGCTTAAATGTTAGTGCGCCTTGCCATTGTTACTCTGTATTTTAGAATTCCTATTTTCCAGGGGTGCCTGGGTGGCTCAGTCAGTTAAGCATCTTGATTTCAGCTCAGGTTATGATCTCACGGTTTGTGAGTTTGAGTCCCTCTTCAGGCTCCATGCTGATAAGTGCAGAGCCTGCTTGGGATTCTCTCTCTCCCTCTCTCTGACTTTCCCGCCCGCTCTCTCTCTCTCTCTCTCTCTCTCTCTCTCTCTGTTTCTCAAAATAAATAAATAAACTTAAAAAAAAAACTTAAGAATTCCTGTTTCCCGTTACCTCTTGCTGCACTAGCGCCCTACTTTGAAATACCAGAGGGACGTGATTGGCGTGAGGTGTGTCCTCTCCCTGAACAAAAAGTTCACTTGTGCCAAGACTCCTCGAAGTGGATCGTGTTCCTGAAGTTCCAGCTGTTTCGGCTTCCAAGTGTTCATGCCCTTAAGGCACAGCTTCAACTCTAGACCAGGTTAACCTGCCTGTTTTACGAAGCACTGACACTTCTAGGTTTTTGAGCACAGACCGAAACTGTCCCTCAGTTTCCTCATCTGTAAACTTAGGGATGATAATAGGGATGATAGGTAATACCTATCCTACAGGATTGTTTTTGGCTTAACAGAGATACTGTTTTTATTGGTTCTAAAATGCGTCCTCCCCTCCCCCCGCACACACACACACATTTCAGCATTTGTGAAATCAGAACGCATCTTACAATCAATGCTGTGTCAGAGGTTAACTGGCAGCTTTTTCTTTTTAGTGGTACATTCAGTAATGGTACACCCTAAAATCAATAGCACCATAGATTAGATGAAATACTGTAGAAGTTTATAGCACTTAACACAATGCCTCATAGGGAACAAATGTGCAGGATAGTTAGTTGTCATTGCCATTATCAAGTTCATTGTCATCATCAAACAGAGTACTCCTCCAGGAAGGAGAACAGCTCTTTTTCCTGTTTAGGTATAGGAGCTTTAGAACTCACAAGACAAAGATTCCTATCCCCACTTGACAGATGAGCCAAGTGAGGTTCAGGAAGTCCTGGTGGCTTAGCTTCTCCCACGGAGCTGGCAAAGTGCACACCTGGAGTCTGCAAGCTACAGTCCACGACCAGACCTGGGCAGCCTTTCTAAAATTTTTTTATTTTTAATGTTTATTTTTGAGAGAGAGAGACAGAGAGAGAGTATGAGTGGGGGAGGAACAGAGAGAGAGGGAGACAGAGAATCTGAAGCAGGCTCCAGGCTCTGAGCTGTCAGCACAGAGCCTGACGCGGGGCTCGAACCCACAAACCGTGAGATCATGACCTGAGCTAAAGTCGGATGCTTAACCGACTGAGCCACCCAGGTGCCCCTGGCCAGCTGCTTTTTTAATGTGGTCTGTGAGCAATGAGTGGTGTTTAGATTTTTTTTTAAATTGTAAACATCAGAAGAAGATTCATGTTTTGTGACACATAGAGATTATAAGAAATTCAAGTTTCAGTGTATATTCAATAAAGTTTTATTGGAACCCAGCCCTGTTCATACATTTACATCTAGTCTGTGATGGCCTTTGCACGACAGTGGCAGAGGTGAGTGCAACAGAAACCACATGGCCCCATGACACCTAAAATATTTGTCATTTGGTTTTTTAAGGGGAAAATTTTGCCAACTCCTCTTTGCACTCTGACGGGTGTCCTTTTGAGGAAAGAGAGTTTCTTGTTCATGATTTTATCTTCCAGACTCGGTAAGCACTCAGTAAGTGCTTGCTGAATTGAATTTCTGTAATCAGTCCTAAGTCTAGGAAGTAAATCTCAAGTCATGCTGGTTACCATGGCACCAGATAAACATCAAAATAAAATGCCCATAAGCTCAAGGAGAGGAAAACCAGTTACAGAAACTCTCTAAGACACTTTTTCACATGTTCACATTTGTTTTGCAGTATCTCTTAGAGAATAAATAAAATAAAATGATTCCCTAAGGACAAGGCCACATTCTAGGAGCAGCTGAATGGGTAAATAAGTCTCAGGTAGGAGATGTTTTCAGAAAACCGAGCACTTACAGTTCCCTGCTCATCAGCCCTCAGAAGGTGTGCCATACAGCTGCCACAGGGCCAAGTGCAGATGGCAGGGGGTTCAGCTGTCAGAAGACCCTTCAGCAGGTGTGTGAAGAAATGAATCCATGAAGTCCTGGCTTTGAAGTCCCTGTTAGTTTCAAGAGATCAATCAAATTATTGAAACTAAACCAGGATCAATGTTTCCTTCTCATTAAATGTTTACAACGTAGGCAAGCATAGACACACGCAAGGTCATTGTAGGGCTTGCTCAACTTGGAGTTTGAGCCAGCTGTGGGGCACATGGATCCACAGTCAGGCGATGGGTGCTGAGGTGAATGAGGAGCTCCACTCTGTCTGACTGCAGGAAGTAAGTGGCACAGGAACACCCTGGGGGCTTCATGTGCTGGCAGCTAGAGCAGACTTAGACCAGCATAGCTGGCCAGTGCCCCAGCCAGCTCTGCAGTTATAGCCCTCTCTCCCCGCCCACCTGGAGACTGCTTGCTCTGGAGCTCAGGGGTCCCTCAGGAGAGAGCTCCATTCATTACACCCCGGTGGAGAAAGCCTCATGCAAAGTCAGAACCAAGAGCTGGGGCCACCTGCCCTTGGAAGTTTGCATGGACACTGCCCCCTCCCCCAGCCCCCTGGGAAGACCTGAAGTTCCTCAAGGACCAATTCAAGATTCCTCAAAACTAGTTTTAAGCATTTAAATTATTTTACCAAATAATTTCCCTTTTTAAGTCATTCCCCCCACCAAAAAACAATTTTAAAAATACTTCTTTGCATTCCTACATGTGGCTAATCACCTTCAGTTTTATACAGAAAATCAGTGGAAAAATAAGTTTAGGAGAAAAAAGCTCCAACCAAGGGATTTTTTAAAATAGAAGTGTGTGTTCCGTAAAGTGAAGTTCAGGACACTGTAATCCATTCTCTAATGGTCATCCTCATAAAATTGGATCTATTTTCATATAATTTGCCTCATTCTCTTAAAAGTGTGATGCACAACAAATATTAGTTGTGGTTATAATGTAGTGAGTTTTTTTTTCTCTTGAATATGGAAATGTACCTCTATGGGGGCACCTGGGTGGCTCAGTCAGTTAAGCATCTGACTCTTGATCTCGGGTCTTGATTTCAGGATTGTGAGTTCAAACCCCATGTTGGGCTCCATGCTGGGCATGGAGGAAAGGAAAGGAAAGGAGAGGAGAGGAGAGGGGAGGGGAGGGGAGGAAGGGAGGAAGAAAAGAGAGGGGGAGGGAGGGAGGGAGGGAGGGAGGAAGGAAGGAAGGAAGAAAAGAAAGAAAAAGAAAGAAAGAAAGAAAGAAAGAAAAAGAAAGAAAGATAGGAGGGAGGGAGGGAGGAGAGAAAGAAAGAGAAGGGAAGGAAGGAAGAGGAAGAAAGAGAAAGGGAGAGAGAAAAGAGAGAAAGAAAGAAAGGAAGAAAGAAAAGGAAGGAAGAAAAAGTATATGGAAGGGAAACCACTTCTAATATTGAAGAAGTATTGATTGTTTCAACATAGACATGTTTTAAGACTGATGCATCTCAGCAGTCTTTGGGTTAAAATGCTTGTGTGGATGAGGCTAGGGCCTCTAAAAAAAGTGCTTCTAGTTGAGAATCTAAACCTATGTTTACACCATTATTTATTTATTTTTTAATGTGTATTTATTTATTTTGAGAGAGAGAGCACATGCATGCATACCAGCAGGGGAGGGGCAGAGAGAGCGGGAGAGGAAGAATCCCAAACAGGTTCTGTGCTGTCAGTGCAGAGCCCAGTGCGGGGCTTGAACTCAGAACTGTGAGATCATGACCTGAGCAAAAATCAAGAGTTGGATGCTGAACAGACTAAGCCACCCATGCTTCCCTACACCATTATTTTTAATAAGCAAATTACACATCAACTTTTGAAAAGCATTTGTGAGGTGGAAATTGCCTCGAACATAGGGTTAGAGGAAAATTATAGGGAGTTGTGACTATAGTCCTTGCTTGTCATAATTTTTTTTTTGTCCTTGTGTTTTTAATTAGGGGCCCCAAAGGGTGGGACACAGGATTCCCCTGCTTTCATTAGTTCCCTTCTGCCTGGAGTGTCCCTATCTGTCTTGTGAAGAGATGCTTGAAGGGGTCTGGAGGAATTATCAGCTGCGCTAAATTATTCATGGGAATATTAAGAAGGAAAAAATGTATTTTCCTTAAAAAAAAAAGTAAACCTTACACGTTAAGTGACAGTCAGAATGAGGTTAAAAATAGAGCCATCTCTGGGAAAGACCACAGAATTTTAATTAGCTCATCACTCTGAGCAGTTCTGACGTGTCAGCAGGTTGGTCCCAGAGGGGATGCCAGGACCTCTGTGCTGCATTCACATTTTTTTCAGTACGTTGAGGTAAAAATAGGAACTGGTGTGCAGCCTCGACAGGCTGCCCATAGAGCCCACCTTATGAGCAGCATACATCTTGGCAACTGGAATTGGTTGGTAGCAAGCCCCGTGTGGAACTCCCTTTTCCGTTTTTCATTTCTGCTGGTTCTTGCTCTCCTTCCCTGATTCCTGTTCTTGTGCCCCTGCCCCTTCACAGCTGGTGAGCCCCCATTCTGTGGGGATCCTTTCTGAATAGCATCAGAGGGTTTGTTTTAATTTCCCTGAAATCTTACAGATTGAATTGCCCATCCTTGACTTTTTTCAGCTTTTAATCTCTCTGACCCACTTTATGTTGAAATTTGGCCAATTTGACAGAAACGAAAGCTCCTTTTAAAGCAATACTTCTGAGTCTTCTGAATCTTTTTTTGGGTCAGAGACCCCTTCAAGAATTTGATGAAAACAATGGGTCCTTCCCCTGGAAAAAATGCATCTCTCTCTCTCTCTCTCTCTCTCTCTCTCTCTCTCTCTCTCTCTCACACACACACACACACACACACACACACACACACACACGTGCCCACACAGTTTTACATAAAACTATAGAATATTCATGGTTATCCCTAAAACATATCTGTGGATCCTAGGTTGAGAACTACAGGCTCTGGCTGAGCACCAGGGCCAGGGGACCTGGACGGAGCCTGACTTGTGACCTAAACACTAGGATCTTGTGGAAGATGCATTCTGGGAAGAACCAGAGTGAGAAGCATAAAACCAAGATGGAGGTGCTGTCAATTACTTTGTCATATTGAACCAAGGATTCAAATTTTGGGTTGAAAACCCTGGTACCAGAAAATACCTTTGGCCAAAAGGGTGGGGATTTCAGTGGTTGCGACTTCCCACCCCAGAAGGCCTCCCAGCTTCTCTCCACCCTCAGTGGCCTTGACCTCGCTGGAACCCAGTGATGGGCTTTCCACGTGACAGGCACTTGGGATGCCTGTAAAGCTGCAGAGAGCCTGAGTTTCTGAATGAGGCTGAGACAGCATAGTAGGACTTAGCATTCAAGAAAATGTGACTTAGCCCACTGAGAAGGGTGTGGGGACCAGTGCCTGGGTTTTGCCCTGTGGTAAGCAGAAGGAACACTGGTTACTCATTTGAATCCCAATTGAGGACATGGGGTATAAGTGGGGATAGGGCACATCTAATCCCTTTTTTGCCTCATGTAACTAATCTTTAAGTGCTAATGAGATCCTTCAGCAGAGCAGCCACTAGAAAACCTCACCTAGGATGTAGTCTGCGTCCTTCTACTGCTACCACAAGCTGTGTGAGTTCGGGCAACCTGACTCACCTCCTTGAGCCTCAGTTTCCTCATCTGTGAGATGAGAATACCAATATCTTCCTCTCAGGGTGGTTATAAAGCCATGTAGTGAATGTCTGGCCCCTCCTCTCTGCTCTCCATGACCCAGATGTGGCTCGGTCCTGGCTGGGGTGGCCACAGGCCTGCACTGCTTGTGGGGGAGGGGGCATTGGCAGCGAGATACACAGGGCTATCTGCAGGTGCTGCTGAGGCCTGGGCCTGGGGCTGCGAGAGGATGGCCCTGCAGGTGCCATCAAGCCTGGCTCACTGATGCCTGAGGTGATGGCATATAGAAATAGACTTTTTCAAAGATGACCAAAGGACAAGGCTTTGAATATCCCAACTAATTGCACTTGCCTGGACCCCTCATCCTGCCTTGAAAATTTGATTTCTGGACTACTTATGTGCTTTGAATTCCTGAAGCTTGTGAGACAGAAGCAGCAGTGACCTCCAAGAAGCCCAAGAAAGCAGGAAGCTCCTCGAAAAAGAGCATTCCCCGTGATCTACATGTGCGCTTTCTCTAAAGGTTTGCTAGCAGCGATGTCTGGCACGAAAAAACAAAGATGTTTGATCAGAAGTTCATGGGGCACATGGATTGACCGATGGCTTTGTTTGTGTGTAGGTAGGATCCTGTTCATCTGCTCGCTGCCCCAGACTTGAGATCATCCCCTGCCCTTTCCTTCTAGAGGAAATACTTAGGGCGATTGCTGTAACACTGACAGATTTCAAAGAAGTTTTATTTTTAAGTAGAGGATGGGGTGGGGACACAGGTTGCTTGCTTAAGCTAAATTTTGCCTACCATTGCTCCAGGGCCCACAGTGGCTCCTGGCAGGGGAGAAGTGGGGTGAGCTCTGTGGTTTAGTATTCCTCTAAGACTGATATTTGGGGTGGGTGTTTTGCTTATGAAAAAGGTCTGTGTGAGTTCTGTGGACTTCAGCTCAACACCTGTCTTACAGTAACAACAGAAAAGGAGATTTTTAATGGAATTATTCTGGAAAATCCATAATGGATAGTTTCCATGGTTATAGTTTTAAACTATGTTCTATAATGTTTAATCCTTTGCCAGAAATACTGTGAAATGGAAAACGTGTGCTCTCCAAAGGCAGGTGTATCCTGCCAGCTTTGCTCACTGCTGCATCTGCAGAGCCCGAACAGGGACAGGCACACAATGGGGACTCAGCATATACTTAGTGCCTGATTGGGCTGTTCTGGAAGCCAGTGTTAAAGGAAGTCCTATCCTTTCTCCAGGCTCTGTGCTAAGTTAGGTTGATTGTGGTCTCCTTCCATGTTCTCCAGACCCAGAATACTGGTTGGAGGACTGGTCCATCTCTAGTCACAGCTTAGTGACAAGCAGACCCCTGTGTCTTATCCTCTTGTTCCTTTCTTTTCTCCGTGGCTCCCAGGGACCAAGAACAGCTTCTGATCCTCCCTCTGATCCCTTCTCCACTCCACAGCCAGAGTGACCTGTCTAAACCCCAAACCCATCACATCACTGTGCAGCATCAGATCCTTTCAGGGACCTGTGTCCCAGGCATCCTGAGCAGAAGGCCCAGCAGTGGATATGGGTAATGTCTCCTCCTTCCCTGGGTGGCTTCCTTAGCCTGAAGTAACTGTTCCTTCTCCCGCAGCTCCTTCACATGTGCGCTTCATGAACTGACACTGAAATGAAGCAGTGGGGGGACCTCCTGAAACCCTCCCTCACTTCTGTGTCAACTTTAGATGACCTTCCTGTAAGACCTCATCCCATGGTGTGAGCAAGGCACTTGGGACAGGTGTGACCTCATCCTGTAGGAAGAGCAAGGTACCCGGGCAGGTCATCACACAGAGTGAATAGGGCACGTGGGACAGATGTGACTTCATCCACAGTGCTTTACTGGTCCTGACTATTGGTTTTTGGGTTTTGTTTGAATAAGGGAATGAGCATGAAAGAACTTTAACCTAGGAGCCTAAAAATGTAGATTATGGCCCTAAAGTGAGGAATTTATTAGCTCTGTAACCGAGGCCAATTCACTTCAGAGAGCTGAGAGTTGAGTTATACCTATTCCATTTTACCCCCATCACACAGGATCAAACATGCTCGCATGCATGGAAAGGGTTTTGTAAACTAGAAAACTCCGTGCAGGTGTTCATTGGCACTGTCAGGGCATTTGGTGTTCATCTTCAAGGGAGGGAATATTGCATATTTGTGTGCAGATTGGATAATGAGCTTTTTTCTTCTGTATATGCCTTACCTTTGTCCCATCCCAAAGGGACTGATAAGAGTGCCCCAGCAGAGCTGGACAGCAGAGGCAGGGTTTGGTAAGGGGCATGGACGTAGGTCCACGCTGAGGTCCTGTGCTTTCTGGGCCAGTGGGTCAGGCCAGGTAAAGTCAGCATCCATCTGGGCCTCTAGACCAGACTCGAATCTCATGGCCTGAAGTTTAAGGATACCCTTTGGCTGTGCCTGGTAGGTGGCTAATGACTCGTGGGGCCAGGCAGTCCCTGGCTCTGTCCCATGTCTCTGTGTCCTCTTGGAGACATAAAGCTAGTACCGCTGAGTGTGCCAGGATAGGAGGGGTGGGAGCAGTGGGGTAATTGCTGAAGTGGAGCCTGAGTAGAGGTTGAGTCGGGCCCCTCTCAGCACTGCCCCTGGAAGAATCTGCTTCTTTCTCCCCATAGCATGGCAGTGGCTGGAGCAAGAAAGAGCCAGCCTACAGTGCTAGGTTTTCCTTTTTTTGTAAAGAAAAACCATTGTCCTTGTAGAGTAGGAGGCAGATAGAGTAGGAGGCAGGACCCTCAGTTCCTAGTCTTAATCTGGGTGTGGCAGCAGGGCCCCCCACTAGTCCTGGAGCTCGCCTCAGGCATCATCCTATCTCATCAAGGTGACCCCTGGATGGCCAGGCAGTGAAAGGGGAACTGAGCCCCTGAGCCATGTTCTTACTTCCTCCTCCTCGCTTTATCCCTCCCAGCTTCCCCTCAGCCTGTGCCCCCTGGGCCATCACTGTTCTCTGAGGAGGAAGCCTGCCGTGGCCACAGCATCCCAGTTGGGCCATTTCTTATGTCCTGTTTTGGCTGGTGGCCTGGCCCCTGGGACAGAGCGCCACAGGCCCCTGCTGGCTGTCAGCCCTGATGTTACATGGCTATCTGAGCTCTCTGAACCTCTCCCCTGCTTCTGTGCACAGTGAGGACAGGTGAGGCAGGGCTGCAGAGAGAAAAAAACTGGTGAAGGGAGGACAACTGCTTGTGTTTTCTTGTTTGTTTTGAAACAATACAAACCTGAGTCACATGGAAAAAATGCCACTGCTCAAGCATGTCACACCTTTTTTTTTTTTTTTTAACAAAGAAAAGTCATCCTTAAGGAAAAATCAAAAACAAAAAACTGAGGTCAAATGGTTAGATTTCAAATACTGAAAATTGCAGTTCTAATTATCCCCTCTTAAAAGAACCATAGAAGTGAAGATTCTCCTAATCTGGCCCAACCATCACTATTAGTGTTCATATCAATGTGAACCAAAATAAATATTCATTAAACAGCTGCTTCCAAACTGAAAAAGAAGGCAGCATTCTGGCCTCAGTTTGTAACCACTGAATCTGGACCTCCTCTCTACATCTTCTACCACACGCTGCACCCTATTTCCTGCAATTGTCTGCTAAAAATGATGCCTTCCACTGCTGCCTCTGAAGCAGATTAGCAAACTATGGCCCGCCACCTGTTTTTGTAAATAAAGTTTTATTGGAACACAGCCAAACAAAACAAAACAAAAAACCCACGTTATGTCCTCAGCTGAATGGAGGGCCCATTTCTGACCTCGTCAGAAGTTATGGGTGGTGGGCTGCAGGACAGGCCCTGAGGGTAGCAGTGAAGGGCCCTTGTTAGACTTTCTCAGAGCAGGGGATGTCACCTGCTTTAGGCACAGGGATCAGGCCGCCTAGGCTGGCCATAGCCTGCCGGAAGCTGTGGTGGGCACAGATCCCATCAAGTGCTGCCAGCTTGGTAGGAAGTGAGGTGAGCAGAATGCTAATAACAGCAGAACAGGAAACTGTTCCCGGCTGAGTGCTGAGCCATCAAGTGCGAATGCGGATCAAAACTCAGTTCCTCAGCCTTGGAGCATCCGTCACTGAAAGGCTGTTAATTGGCTGAGCCTGTTTAATATTTCATTCACACCCATGGAAACAAAGAGGCTGGCCCGTGGCAGAGGCTGGCACAGAACTTTCCCCTTTCCCCGCCACCCTGTCCCCCTTGCCCTCAAAAATCTTGATTTGATGGTCCTCTAACATCTCCACTTAATTCAGGTTGTGTCTCCTGGCTAAGAGGGGCCCACAGGCTTCTGGGACCTGCAGCTGTGAACTGCTGTTTTCCACTGTGCGACCTGAGTGGTGGAGAGACAAACCACATTCATAGATGACACATTGGGGATCTCCTCCTGCCCCAGAATTCTGGTCCTGCACTATCTTCTTCAGGAAGATTGGTCTGGGGCTTTGTTAGTGTCATTAATCCTAATCCTACAAAGCTTGGCTCCATGAGAGATCCCAGGAGGACCCCAGCAGGCCCTTGCCTATTGAACAACTATTTGGGTCAAGAACGGGTTTCAATGCCTAATTAAAATGTACACTAATTTTTTTTGTTGTTTTGTTTTGTTTTTAATGTTCATTTTCTTTCTGAAAGAGTGCGAGTTGGGGAGGGGTAGAGAGAGAGGGGGACAGAGGATCCAAAACAGGATCTGTGCTAACAGCAGACAGCCTGATGCAGGGCTCAAACTCAGGAACCATTAGATCATGACCTCAGCTGACGTCAGACGCTTAACCAACTCAGCCACCCAGACGCCCCTATACTAACATTTTTTGAGCATACTTTAAGATTATACCATGTGTGTGTACATGCACGCATGCCCAGTAGAGGTTTGCAGAGCCTTTAACTTACTGATATGCATATGAATCTCTGAGGAAGGTGAGCCACATGTTTTCTGTGTTTCTTTATGGTCTCTGCGTGGCAGCATGAGGCAGAGCAATGTTGGGATTTGGGGTGTTTTCTGGATCTCACTGTAGTTCACCCAGGGTAGGGACTGTGTCTGTACGCTCTTAGCTATTAACATGCGAATGACTCATGTGTCATACTTCACTAATTTTTATTGCACAAATGCCTCTTATAGTCCATGGAGATGGCCTTGTGTTTCTTATCACCCCAATGATAGGTTTCAACAGAAAGAATATTAAGAAACAAAGATATTGAGGGTTTTTCTTGGATCACATAGGGCTTGCTCTTGTCAAGACTGTGCTTTGTAGAGAGGGTGTTCCCAGCACTTTCAAAAGAGAGTGGGGTATTGGTGATGCAGAGAGATCTCTCCAGGGCATCAGCCCAGTCCCTTGCCCTGAAACTGGGAATAAAAGTGTAAATCTGACGGGCCAAACCCCAGAGTTTTGGAAATTGAACTAGTGATAGGTAGGCTCCCCACCTCCTCTCAGGACCTTGGCCTGTGTGACCTCTCCTAGCCGCTGAATTTCAGATACCTCCATCACTGTGACAGGTTGGCCCTTACCTGGCCATGCTATATGAGGTGACTCAAGGCACTCGAAGGACAGAGAAGGACAGGACGTGGGATAAACCACCCATTGGCACAGGTTTAATTCATCCAAGTTTTTAAAAAGATGAAAAATGATGTAGAAATCATCCTAAAGCATCTTAAAAAGGGAAGGCTTAGGGAACCCAACATCCTCCCTCTCAAAATGCCATTTGATGTGGATTGTTGATGTTTTGGTAGAAAGGTGGCACAGAGGGTATGTTTTGTGGGATGCAGCTACAGGTCTTCTTTGGGAAGGAAGCCCCAATCTAAATCCCAGCTAGTTGATGAGTCGTTTGAAGAATTTAAGTTGGGGACAAATGTAAAATGCATAGAAATAGAAAATAAATTATCTGTGGATATGTAAAATGTGGGGTGCTTTCTGCAGCCTGGATGTGGGGTCCTTCCAGCCTCGTGCTCCTCTGTTGCTGCGTGCACCCTGCTCTCCTCCATTACTGACCCACTGTGCTCTAGCTCCTGGCGTGCCCCTCCTCCCACCATCCCATCCTAGGGAAGTCCCCTTCAGTTCGCCCTTCTCGGCCTGCTCTTGGCCCAGGCAGGATGCCCACATCATTTGCAGTGTCTGTTGGAGGACACCTGCTTCTCCCCTGTCTCTATCATGGAGGGCTCAGCTCCTGGTTCTCTTTGTTCCCTAAGTACCTGGGACAGCATCTGAGGCTGAGATGAGCATTGAACCATAGGTATAAGTGGAAGTGTGGAGATGTGTGTAATGAGATTGTCAGGGTTAACGTTAGGAGATGAAAAGGCCCTGAAGCAACTCCCCCTGCTATTGAGCCAGTGCCTGAAATCTGACCATTCGAATGTCATTTTCTATTTTAAGCCACATCGGACAGAGACTTGACCACTGAGAATGGTAACACAGCAAGCTCTATGAATCACTTCCATGTCTTGGTGATTGAGTTTATCTGATCCTCTGAAGGAAAAGAGGGGCCAGCACGAGGATCCTTGTGTCTTTGTGCAGGTAGAATAAGGTAGGGGATGGTCATAGACCCTGGGGGTCAGTGTCCCCAAGGGCAAATACACCTACTTTACATCTTGGGGTTTTTTTGTTTGTTTGTTTCTTTCTTTCTTTGTTTAGAGGAGGCTTTTTTTTATTATGATAAAATACACATTAAATAAATTTTACCCATTTTAATTATTTTAAAGTGTACGATTCAGTGACATTAAGTACTTCACATTATCATTCCAGAACTTTTTCATCTTGCAAAACTGAAACTCTGTACCCATTAAACACTAACTTTTCATTTTCCCTCCCCGACCCCCTGGCAGCCACCTTCCTACTTTCTATCTCCATGAATTTAATGACTCTAGGGACCTCATGTGAGTGGGATAATACGTATTAATCCTTTTGTTACTGGCATATTTCACTGAGCATAATGCCCTCAGGGTTCATGCATGTTGTGTCCTGTGTCAGAACTTCCTTCCTTTTTAAGGCGGAACACTATTGTATTAATGAGGGATATACCCCATTTTGTTTACCCATTCATTAGCCAGTGAACATTTGGGTTGCTTCCACCTTTTGGCTACTGTGAATAATGCTGCCGTGAACATGAGTATACCAATATCATTTTGAGTCCTTGCTTTCAGTTATTGTGGGTACATATCCAGAGGTGGAATTGCTGGGTCATATAATAATTCTGTGTTTAGCTTTTTGAGGACCCACCATGCTGTTTTCCACAAAGGCTGCACCATGTTAAGTTCCTACCAGCAGGGCACAGAGGCTCCTCTTTCCCCACATTCTTGCCATTCTGGCGGGGGCAAAGCGGTATCTCATCGTGGTTTGGATTTGCATTTCCTGAATGATCAGCGATGTTGAGCGCCTTTCCATGTGCTTATTGGCTATCTTCTATCTTCCTTGGTTTCTATTTTGTTTTAAGCTTGAACTCATGATACTCATTCATGTGGATACTTATGTGTGTGACCTGAGAAGAACCCCTCAATGATGAAAGATAGATGAGATGAGCAGCCAGCCTGGCTCACAGCATCTGCTGCCTGCCCAAAGGAGGCAGCTCCTCAGGGAGATGCTCATTCTTGCACTGCCCCAGAGTGACGTGTTCCAGGGTCCTACTCCTCACTCCCCCTTCTCAGTGCCCGTCCGGCTCTCAGTTGCAATGATCTGTGACTTTGGGTGTGGCCTCTCTGTGGCACTGAATTTATCAGGAGTTTTGTTTTTTGCAGGCACATAACCTGGACTTCTCGTCCTGTCATGCTAAGTGACTGGGATGCACAGGGGTGAAGGACGGGGAGGAGGGGGCAGCGAACCTGATGGAGAAACACCACAGGTAGGGGGAGAGAAAGCAGGGGATGCCAGAGCTTCCGTTTGATGTTGGGCAACATCTCCCAATGCCTTTGCCAGCCTCCCAAAGGCAAATCCCTGCTGTCTGCTTTTCACCAGAGCTGGGGCTCCTTATGGTCCTGTAGTTGGTTGATGACACAGAAACCCTCCCAGAGACTTTTTGACACTGATAACCAAACCTGTTCTCTCAGCCTCTTCTGCACAGGCCCTTTTTCTCCAAGGAGTTGCCTCCCACCCTGTCTATCTTAGTGCCCTTTTCTCCCCCAACACTCTACCAGGCAGGACAGTCCTACTGACTTTCCCCTTCAAGGTCAAATTCAAATGCTGATTCCTCTGCAAAATCCTCCCCAGGATTCACTCCTGCAGCATAGGCATCATACCTGGGTGTGCCTTGTCATGTGTCTCCTCCATCAGACTGCTGGCCCCTGAGACCAGGAATGTGGCTTAGTCATCTCAGCATCTCCCCAGGCATAGCACCACTGCATCATCTTTGCTGCATAAGTAGACAGGATGCATTCATTATGCACAACCATCCTTCTGTTTTCCCTTATTCACCATTATTCAGTGTTTTCCCTGGGTCAGGAGCTGGGCATGGGACATTGAGTAAGAAATGTCTCTAAACTCAAGGAGATGTTAATTTGGTTTAAAAAAAAAAAAAAAGACACTAAGTTTCGATTTATGACATGGTTTTAGATATTGTTTTGATACTTAAAACAATTTTTTTTAATCTTTATTTTTTCGAAGGGGGAGGGGCAGAGAGAGAAAGAGACACAAAATCTGAAGCAGGTTCCAGGCTCTGAGCTGTCAGCACAGAGCCGGATGCAGGGATCAAACTTAAGAGCCACGAGTTCGTGACCTGAGCCGAAGTTGGACACTTAACTGACTGAGCCACCCAGGCGCCCCTTGTTTTGATATTTAGAAAAGCATAAACAACACAACATATGGAGTTGAGTTTTTGAAATAGTTGAGATCTGTGGCTAGTACAGTGTGTAAAAAGCTGGGGGAAACACACCTACTCTGTGCTTGAAGTCATTGTTTCATGCTAATTGACAAAGGACTAGTCTGTGTAACATTGCTGAACCACATGTGTTTACATATGAAAGCTGTCTGGATAATTATTAGCGAACACTTTACTGAGGCTATGACAAGTCCTCCCAGCTGGTTGTTTGCACTGGGGGTTTTACAGTGCATTTGACCTTCGCTTAAGGTAAGGGAGGGTTTGTTTGGCAAAAACAGTGATAAATATTCCCATGGCATTTCAGAGCTGCCGGATTTTTGAGACTGGTAATGTGAGGTGGGCGCTGCACCGAATGGAGCTTTTTCTACAGTGCCTGCCTCGTTCGTGTCTTATTTCTCGTTCTGTTTTGGTTTTCTCTTCTAGGCTGCATTGCTAGATTGTCTGCTTCAAGGTTGGGTGTGTGGTCTCGGCTGCTTTTCCCCCCAGGTGTGTTTTCCCCAGCTTTTTACACACTGTACTAGCCACAGACCTCAACTAGTTCAAAAACTCAACTCCATACATTGTGCTGGGGCTCGCCACAGTGGTTGGAATCTAGAAACCTCTCTTGGAGACACTACTTGGCATCAGTGTGCCCATGAACTGACCTTCCAAAGGGCCATTTCCTATGTTAGAGATGGGAATAGTACTTCACGTCCCTATTTATAGGATTTGGTGAGGGCCTAGGAGGTAACACCTCCAAAAGTGCTTTGAAGGGCTTGGGCGTAACTGGACACCTTATTATGTGTGGTTGTTGGTATCCAAAGCCAAGGGTCCAAGCCAGCCAGTCCTTACACCACAGGTAGGAGGGAGATGGCCGGGTACAACAAAGCTCCCGACTTGAGAGGTTGCACACCTGGCCTCCCAGCTCAGTGCTAAAATAAACATGCCCGTGTCTTGAGCTGAAGATTTGCCCAGAGAAATAGAAAGGCCCCATGTGTAGTAGCTAAGTTTAGGGTCAGCTGCATTTGCAGAAGCAGAGGAGGAAGTGAGGGGCTGCCGGGATCACTCCCCAGAGGTTTTACTTTCCTTGAGAAGGTTGGCGCCCCCCCACCCCAGCCCCACCCCGCCCTATGGGGGTATGGCCCTTTACCCTTGCAGGCAATTGGGTTGGGTTTAATACACTATTTTATGATCCATCCGGTTCTGTGAGCTGTTTAGTTGCTCACCATCTCCTTCTGAACAGTCCCTGTAGCCCCTGGTCCACATGCCAAGGGCTGACAGGCTTAGGGAAGGCACTCAGAAGAAGCATGTGTGCTTTGATTTCTTCTATCATTTTTAATGATGAACTAATTCTGACATCAGGTATCTACCCGCCCACTCCCCAGACTCAGAAACAAAGCTTTATTAGCGTAGTCTGACCCTCTTGCCCCACATCTTCCTCTTCCCCACCATTTCCAGAAGTTTTGCATTGCTCTTTATCATCCCTGTGAATTTCCTTTGGTTTTTACTAACATCTCTACTCACCCTGCCACCTAGTGCTCTCTAGAATGCTGGAGGGTACTGTTTTGCCCTTTTTAAAAGCTCAAAATAAGTGATAATCATACTGTATTTGTTCTTCTGAACTCCCGCCCCCCCCCCCGCCTTTTTTTTCCTTTTTGAACACTCAGTTTTATGTTTGGGAGGTCCCTACATGTCGACAGGGGTAGAAGGGATGAACTGGAATAGTACCAGTTTTGATAGTTGGGGCTGATTCAGGATTGAACAAGACTTAGACCCTCCCTTAAGAAATAGCACAGGAGTGAAGTAGATGAGCCAGGAAATAATGTGGTTCTGTTTCATCTGTGTTAAAGTTAAAGTTTGGAAATTTGTCTTTCTCCTAGTTTTTAAGTTCAAAGCCTTCTACCACACATAATAAGTTCATCTCTCTCCTCTGATACTCTTACTTCAGATTTTCAGTTTGAAGATAAGACAATTGATAGTTAGGGCCTCTCTGTTCATCCTATTTCACAATGTAAAGATGAAGAGATTCTAGTCCATACTGGGGAGTGAGATGATTTTTTTGATTGGCGAGGGCAGTAACCACCAAAGGAGGGGACCGTTTCCAAGCTGCTGGAGGACAAGAACCCCAAGATAAGGATTTAAATACCAACATGCTGTAGAGGTATTGAAGCAATGTGTTGTTTGTTTGTTTCATTTTTGTGAACTCATTAATAGAAGCCTCCATATTTTTCCTGTTTCCTGTTTAAAGAAAATCATGGAGCACAAAGGCATTCAAATACTTCATGCTTTTAGGGACAGAATCAATGCTGTAACCCTCTGACCCTCAGATCATTGCTTTTCTATTACACCATCTCACCCACCCATGAACTGACAAAGCCACCATCTTAATTGACGTGGAAGGACAATTACTAATTGAAGGAGATGACATTGAATTATGAGATTCAGCAACCAATTACATGGTAACTTGGCTCAGTGTATTACCTTCCCCATTATAGACATTCACTAATTATTTGATTGATTAGTAGGAAATTAGAGATGGTGTTGTTAATTGAAATCTAAGCAACCCCTCCAACTTCTTGTCTTCCCCCTAAGGCTCTTAATGGGCATCTACTAAAAAACAGAGCATGTTTCAATTTATGCTGTAGTTTATCCACTAACAAATGGCTCACCCATCATTTATTGAGTGCCTGCTGGATGCTGGGGCTCTAAAGATGAAAAGATACTGTCCTGACATTGAGGTGCATGGTCTCTAGTATGACTATGGCATCTGACCATGGTACAGTGTTCGCTGTGACGGAGGCACATACTGAATGCAGTGGAGATACCAGAGAAGGACAATCTCAATCTTTCCGAGATTTTCTTTCCTTCGCTTAATTCGCCTTTAGGTAAAGGTGTTGTTTAACAAAAGCCAAGAGAAGGGGGAGTCTCTGAGTACCCTTATTTACTAGCTTTTTGGTAAATGTACATTTCCTGCTGATTTTACCATGGAGTCTTCTTGAAAGGAGTATTTGTGCCTCTGTGGGGAAAGGATCATTCTGTCATGCTAAGCTGTCTGTGTGTTTCTGGCTTGGAAGTTTCTCCCAGCCTTTCTTGGGGCTCTTGTCTGGGACTTGCCAACTCTAAGGAATAAATACCTATGATTGTCATTGAAATTCGCACAAGCCATTCAAGTCTGCCAGTGAGGTTTACCTAATCGGGAACTAATCAGTCACTCCTGGGAACACATCCGAGAATTCAGTCAACCTGCCCAAGGAGTGGTATTTTTTCCCACTGTCTTCCTAGAAAAGCAAAGCAGCCCACCCCCAGAAGATCTAGAAAACTGTCTGGCTAGGATTTGGAAGGAGCCTCTGCATGTGGCTTCTTTGGTACTGTCATGTTCAGAGCTAGGGTCCTGGGAAACATTCGCCAATGGAGGAGAGGGGTCCGCCCCTACTAAGAAAGGGGCTGCAGGGGCTCCTTGAGTCGAGGCCCTTGGGGAAGCATTCCTGGAAGGAGAACTCACAGGAACACGTTGGAGTGGCAGTGGGAGGGACACAAAGAACTTGTCAGAGCTTCTGTAAGAAGAAGAGGAAGCTCCCCCACAACCTCCCCACCCCCTTCCCCACCCCA
Organism: Panthera uncia; assembly: GCF_023721935.1. Classification (NCBI taxonomy): domain Eukaryota; kingdom Metazoa; phylum Chordata; class Mammalia; order Carnivora; family Felidae; genus Panthera; species Panthera uncia. Next base: position 23,702,306 of record NW_026057581.1, read on the forward strand.
CCGCCCACCTGGGAGAGTAACACTTGGTCCATTTGGTGATTTGGGGACCAAATACTAGCAGTTCTAGTCTTTTTGTTTTCATTTGAACTTTTTTCCTGATGGCTATACCTATATGATTTTTTTAAGGGTAATAGACACCTAATTCAGAGCAGTAGGATGTTTCAAAACCAAGGGTCTCAGCGTTCTCAACTGGGTATGATCCAGGCCACTTGACCTGAGAGATTTTGAGGAGACACGGGCTGTTGTATAAACTAAGACAGCCACAGAAAAGGGTAAATTTGGCAACTTGAGAGGCTTGGGGAAGGGAGGCACCTCTTAATTGGAGTTCTGGCTGCAGTGTGGGGAATCGAACAGACAGAGCCTCTCTGTTTTTGTTCATTTATTGGAGAACAAGGTTTCAGTTCCGGCAGCCAGGTAAAGCCCCTAGTCATATGTGTTTTGCAGCACTCTGCTGTCTCTTCTTCCAAAAGATAAAGGTTATTCTTTTGGGCACAAGCAATTCTTATATGTAATTTTAGATTAAGCAGAGTTTTGGCAAGTCTTGGCTTCACCTGATGTATTATGGGACAGTCAATATTTGTACAGTAATTATATTGACTTACCGCCTTCCTTTTTAAGTAAGACTTTTTGCCCTGCTTCTCAGCAACAAAGTTCTCTTGAAAGCAAGCCAGTCATCAGGGGTTCGTTCTGTTCACAGCAGGAAGGTCAGGTGGGCTATCTAATGTTCTCCCAGATGTTTGCACTGCTCTCAACACATCCGCATGTCGGACCCGAATGAGTTTCCAAAGTGTTGTGCAAGCTGAGGTTTTGCTATGTGCTTTCCCTTCTCAGCAAAAACCTCTCACTCGGATTAATGACAGAATTGTAGTCTTTTCTTTTACCACTGGTAAGCAGCACTAATCGTTCTCAGAAGTCACAGAAACTTGCTGCTAAGACATTGGCAGTTTTCACATGATGTGAGAATATGATTTAAGGACACAGGTGATTCCTTTTTCCATGATTCCGGTGAGTCCCCGTAGAGACTTCTGATTTATAGGTGGAAAAGTGAGACTCAGATGGAAACAAAGGGCAAAGCCTGTAGAAATTAAACCCTTGCAGCGAGCTTTCTTCAAACCCTTTTGTTGTAAACCATTGTTATCGTTGAAGCTTGACACTCTAGCCCACTCCTGGTCTCTCACTGTGTGTGTGTGTGTGTGTGTGTGTGTGTGTGTGTGTGTGTGTGTGTGTTTAGTTTTTCCCTGGCAGGGTACAAAGACAAGAGACACTTTTCCTTTCATAACTGCCCTTCTCTGTGGTCCCTGTAGGCCCAGGTTTGTTCTTTGCCTTTCTTGCCCACCTTCCAGCAGAGGGAGGCTGGAGAAAGCTTCCCCCTCCACTCTGATCTCACCCATCTGGGAAGGAGCAGCCCTGCCAGTTGGGCCTTGGGCGATCATCAACCCTGAGCATTCCTTCCTGCTCTCCTGTTTGCCAGGCCACAAGGGAACCAGGGCTGCCTCAGGGGGATCCCACCATCTGCAGAGCACGGGACAGGCCTTGGCATTGTTTTCTTTATTCCTTAATCCTGCCCAGGTAGGGGTATGCATATCTAATGAGAATACATTAGAGCCTTGGTCTCCTGACTCTGTCCAAAAGGAAGCAGCAAGTCTCCTTGGCTACCATTTTGGTACCAAATAGCAGAAATATGGCCTCCCTTAGGCCAGCTGCTATGGGAAGTGGGGGGGTTTGGGAGAGAGGTGGTGAATCTTCAAAGTGGCCAGTGGTACGTTCTCGGGCTGAAGCTGGGACAGGCAAAGAGGAGAGGTTTTTAGAGTTGCTGGGGTTGGGTGGGAATGGAGGTCGGGGAAGAAAGGGCCATTTATTCAGCCGCAGTGACTGCTCATTAGTTCTGACTATACACACTTGGCGAAGGCTGCACACGGGCTTCGCATTCTCAGACAAAACCCCAGGGTTTGTCGTCCATTGCCCACCTCAGCCATCCCACCCCCATAAAATCTTGAGATTTCTTTCTGCCAGCATGAGTGATAACATCAGATTACTTTTCCCTTCACCTTTTCCTTCTCCCCTCCTTTTTTCTACTCCAAGAGGCTAAATCCCCAGCATTTTCCACCATACTCTGATTACACTGGACAAAGAACCATGGGCTGTGATGCTAACAGGGAGATTTCTTTTCTATGCCGTGTGAGCCTCACAAAAGCTGAGGCTTTAGCTGTGGGGCCTCCCTAGCTCTCACTTTCTTTCCTGTAATTCTATACAAATGGCATTAGCCTTTTACGATGCCTTTGTTTGCAACTTTTCTGAGGGTACTTTTCAGCTGACATTGGTTTCCTGAATTTTAAGTGAACTTTGTTCTAATCAGCCTGGTGGTATTGCTTGTAGAGGAAATGCAGGCTCATGATTTGTAAGTTACTAAAATGCAAAAGGGATTGCTTTTTAAAAATCTTTCTCTCCCACCACAAATTAAATGCCTCAATAAGAGAAGAGCATTAAAAATTAAAACGCCCTTTGACGATGCTAGCTCATTGCTCTCGGAATACATGAACATGGCCATCTCCCCCACACCCTGAGAAATTCCATTTGTGTTATCTCTGATATGAAGATAGCTCAGCCTCCTTGAGGACTCTGTTCTCATAATAAAAATCATTATTTGCTTTCTTCAAGTGATATTACTGATTTTTCTGTTACAAGCTGAAGTAAAACTAGAACGTCTTAGCTCTGAAAACCAATTTGACAAATTAATCAGATAATCCAGTCTGCACCTATCATAGCCTTAGAACACATGTCAGCAAACTTTTTCCGTAAAAGGTCAAAAACTCAGTACATCAGGCCACCTGGGCTGTACAGGCTATGTTACGGCCACTCAGCACCAATGTTCTGGTGTGAAAGCAGCCACAGACAATCTGCAAGTGAATGAAAGTGGCTGTGTTCCAATAAAACGTTGTTGGCAGACACTAAAATGTGAATTTCACATAAATTTCACACAAGAAATATTATTCTTCTTTGGTTGTTTTGAACCACTTGAAAATGTAAAAACCATTCTTAGCTCACACGCTGAATAAAAATAGGCAGCAGGCTGTGCAAAAACAGGCTGCGGGCAGCATTTGGCCCACAGGTCATAGTTTTCTGAGCTCTACTTGACATTTGATCTTAGCCAAAAGGCCAAGCGATGATTCTGAATCCTATTCTAAAGCCATATTTTATTTTATTTTTATTTCTTTAATGTTTATTTTATTTATTTTGAGAGAGAGAGAGGTAGAGTGCCAGCAGAAGAGGGCCAGAGACAGAAGGAAAGAGAGAGAATCCCAAGCAGGCTCCAAGCCACCAGCGCACAGCCTGGCACGGGGCTCAAACTCACAAATGGTGAGATGTTGACCTGAGCTGAAATCAAGTCAAAGGCTTAACTGGCTGAGCCACTCAGGTGCCTTCTAAAGCTGTATTTTCAAACTACAGTTCAGAACGCATCAGTCAAGGGGAGCCTGGGTGGCTCAGTCGGTTGAGCATCCAACTTCGGCTCAGGTCATGATCTCCCGGCTGGTGGGTTCAGCCCTATGTCGGGCTCTGTGCTGACAGCTCAGAACCTGGAGCCTGCTTCAGATTCTGTGTCTCCCCTCTCTGCCACTTCCCTGCTCATGCTCTATGTGTGTGTTTCTCTCTCAAAAATAAACATTAAAAGAAAAAAAATTTTTAATGCATCTGTGGGTTATGAAGTCCATTTGGGGGGTCCTCTCAGCATCTTAAAAGAAAAAGAAAAGGATTTAGTGCATCACACATAGTAAGAGTTAAATGTACTGGGTCACTGTGTTGAGCTTTCAGAAAGAATTTTATGTTAGCCGTGGCCCTCCCCATCCCCAGACTTTGTATACCCCAAGGAACATGAAGAGTCAGAATCAACAGAGTGCTCAGGTTGTTAGCCAACAAGAGGGACAGAAGCTAGTGTGGTCACCTTCCTTCATGTGTCAGAGCAGTCAAGACTTAACATCGATTTTCTCTCCTAGATCTGTAGTTGGAGAGAGATAACAGCAACAAGCAAATATCTATGCTTATGATATTAGATTGGTTGGGGCACTGCACATGAAAGAAATTGCCTACTTTCATGCTTTGCTTCTTTCTAAGCAGTTCTAAGAATCCTTCTTTAGCTCTCTGCTCTTCTGCCGCCCCAGACTCTGTGATATTTAAAGCACTTGGTTGGATATTCAGTATTCTTCACCAAACAGAAACACAATTGTGTGTGGGAAGAGGGATGGTGCATTTTAATCTGATAAAAACAACTTATGCCAACCATAACTGTTAGCCTAACTGCAAGCCAGGCTGTGAGGAGGTGGAGGAGGAGGAAGCAAGGAATATTTGGGCACTATAATAATTCCGGGCCCACAGGGGATGCCCTGGAGGTCATTCACATCCTAGAGAAGGTTCCGGGAACTCCAGGGACCCTAGGGCTCTCTGAGACTGTGGCTTTGCATTCTGGTGGTCAGGGTCAGTCAGGCTGAAGAGTGTTCCAGCCGGTAAGATGGGGGAGGGGGCAGGAGAGATGGACCATTAGTTTCCTGCCTCTCAGACCAGTTCTAGAAAATGAGAGTGGGGAGGAAGAAGAAAAAGTGAGGGATAGAAACATGTCTGGAAACTGAACAGTGTGAAGCTTCAGCTCAGCCCTGTGCTTCCTGGTGCTTGGGGACGGCCTTCCTAGAGGGCTCTGGGCCTCCTCAGCTCTGTAGGCCTCCACAGAGAGGACATAAAAGGAGCAGGGAGAATAGCCCTGAGGCCAGCTGGATGCTTCTGGCCAATGAGTGGGAAACACTCCATCTAGGAGCTGTTGGGAGGAGAGGAGTTGCTGGCTGAAGCACAAGGAGAGTCATGCTTCCGTGTTCTCTGGGTGAGACGATGCTTTGTGGCTTTCTTATTTACCCAAGGGGAGAAATGTTTACTCTTCTGAAGGGATAATGAAAGATTAGCCTCTATTTCCAGGGTGGTGATGAAGGTTGAAGTATAGGGTAGAAGGGAAGAGTGTCGGATGCTTCCCCTTCAGAACAAAGACTCTAACTGACACCAGATGTCTTCTCCCCTGCCCTGACCTTTGGGTAACTGCTTCTGACCTGTAGGTTGGCTGGGAGGGATTATCTCCTCATGGTCAAGGACCCTTGTTGTAAGGTCCTTGATCAGGGAATCTTCCCTAGGTGGAAGGTGTGAAGTCCCCTGTCCCCCGTGCAGTTTGTCCGTTGGATTTGGAGTGAGTAGACATGTAGTGAGGTGTCTAGCCTCAGATGTTGGGCAGGCAGGTCCTGGGAGTAGAGGAAAGCTTCACACCCAGCTCAGTATCTGAAACATGGTGGACACTCAAGGAATTGCTGAGTTAGTAAATGCAGAATGGCAGGGTGTGTCATTCTGTCAACAGGGCCAGTGTCCTATATGGATGGGACAGATGGGAGCCAGCAAACCAGGCAGTGGCCCGCCTCAATACAGAATCATGAGAGAGGAAGATGAATAAAATACAGATTGGTATTGTCATTTGAAGCAAATGGCCACAAATCAGCCAGAGTACACCCTTGCAGATGTAGGCAGGTAAAATGGAAGCTCATGGAAAATAGAACCCCTGCTCCAGGGAAGATGGTGGTTGGGCTTTGCTTTAAAGTTAGGACCCCGTCATTTGGAGTAGTTGTACTGGGCAGTGGTCAGAAAGCAACTTCCTCCCTCCCTTCCCCACTTCCTTCCTTCCACAAGCACAGAACACCTGTAATGTTCAGGAGGATTAGAGATACAGTATTAAAGATGTGATATGGTATGCTCTTAGGTCTAGGACAGGATGGAGATCTATATCTGATTATACAGATAATCAGCCCCCCAGGTGGGACAAGTGCTATGAAGGAGGACTTTAGGGTGACTTAAAGTAACACGGAAGAACTGATTTTAGGTAAGGGGACAGAGGGGAAAAAAAAGGCTCTCTGAGGACATGTCACCCTCACAGGGACCTCGAGGGCTAGCAAGGGGAAAGACAGGAGAAGAGCATCTGGGCAGAGGCTTCAAGCCCAGATGTCCTGTGGCTAGGAGAGCAGAGTAGCCCAGCATGGGGACAGGCAGAGAGGGAGAAGATGTGGCCTGGGGACGGCTGGGAGAATGAGGACAGTGTCAGGAAGAATCACCAGGTCTCCAGCATGAGCTGTGAGCAGGTATAGGTGCTTCTTTTTTTTTTTTTTTTTTTTTAATTTTTTTTTAACGTTTTATTTATTTTTGAGACAGAGAGAGACAGAGCATGAACAGGGGAGGGCCAGAGAGAGAGGGAGACACAGAATCTGAAACAGGCTCCAGGCTCTGAGCTGTCAGCACAGAGCCCAATGCGGGGCTCGAACTCACGGACCGCTAGATCATGACCTGAGCCGAAGTCAGCCGCTTAACCGACTGAGCCACCCAGGCGCCCCAAGTATAGGTGCTTCTTACTGAGGACGGGAAGCTGGAGGAGAAACAGTGTGGGAGATCCAGGAGACCCAAACAGAGATCCAAGCCCTTGGGGAGTTCATGCCGTGGTTGGATCTTGCTTCCTGTTAGGTGGGGAAATGACCAGGTATTTCTGCTGCAGTTGGATTCCATACTCTACATACAGTTCTGCTATTAGAAGTAAGATCTGGGGAAGCTCAGACATTAGCAGGTACAGCACTTAAATCAGTCAACCAACTGACCTTTATCCGGGGCTGGGTCAGTTTTTACTACATCATGGGGGACTGCCAGGAAGTAAGAGAGGAGGACCTGACCCTGACGCAAGTTAAGATGCATTTTAGGAGCTAAATACATATACATATAAGATAAAATGACCATACAAAATGGGAAGAAGCTAGGTGTCTGGCAGTGAAGAAATGGGTAGGGTCATTAATGGTGTAGCCATCAGTCACACCTCACACACTCACGAAACACCATATTTTAGGGGAATATTTAATGACTTGAGAAAATGTTTACAATGTCATGCTAAATAAAGAAAGCAAACTTACAGCCAATATCGTTTTTTTAAGTAACTCTTCAAAAGATAGAGAGGAAATGTTCTGGAATATCAACACTGGGCATTTGGATTACTGGTGATTCACTTAATGTAGACTTAACCTATATTTTCAAAATTTCCTGCATTGTTATGTGTCTTAATGTTTGAAGTTAAAATGTGAGTGTTGCTCTTTAAATGCTACAAGGGAACATGTGCCCTATGTCAAATGTATGTCCTGACCCCAGACAGTTTCACCAGGTCCTAGGACTCTAAGGTAGATCTTAGAAGGTGAGTAGCATTTGTCCTGGGGGTCAGCAAGGGCAGAATGTTTTTTGTAATGTTTATTTATTTTGAGAGAGAGAGAGAGAGCATGCGCATGTGCACACAAGCAGAGGAGGGCAGAGCTGGGGGGGGGGGGGGGGGGGCGGAGAGACAGAGAGGGAGGAAATCCCAAGCAGGCTCCATGCTCAGCATGGAGCCCCACACAGGGCTTGATCTCATGACTGTAAGATCATGACCTAAGCCAATGTCAAGAGTTGGACACTTAACTGACTGAGCCATCCAGGCATCCCCAGAATATTTCTAATGGGAGGACTGGGATTAGCAATGGCACCACAGAAAATAGACCAGAAGGCATCTGCAGGACAGCAAGGGAATGAGTACCGCTCAGTGCGCTACCTGGATGGTGGTGGGAAGGCACAGCTAGGAGAGTCACAGGAGGCGCTGGAATTCTAGCCACTATAGGAGTAGAATGCCAGCAGAAGGGTTTCAATAGCAACTTGATGGTTGAGGAATGATCTTGTAAGCTCTGTGGCAGATTTGGAGGGGGAGAAGAAGGGGACCCACCTGAGCTGGAGCAGTAGGACAGAAATGGGGAGGATAGTCAGATCTAAGATCTGTAGGGAGAAATCTTGCTGGATCCAAAGACAGAGTCCTGACAGGGGGAGGAAGAGGCCCCCAGCTCTCACCTGGGGTGGTGAAGGGGTGTGTATGCCATTAACAGATGTAAGAGGTCAGCAGAAGAGTTGACTTCTGTGGAGCAGGGCAGGGGCAATGGGCAATTTCGTTTCAGATGTTGAGTATTGGGTTTTCAACACGGCAGAAACTTGCAAGCTGAGAAGCAGAGATGTAGAGCTGGAACTTAGAGGGAAGACAGTGCTGGCAGGGCACAGTGGCATCCTTCACGTACCAGAGGGGAGTCCGTGCCTCTAAAGGACAGCAGCCCATCTCTGGCTTTGAGCAGCTGGAGCACAGAAGAGGTTCAGTGGTACCAGGGTGAACTGCACCCAGGTTGTAAGTAGTCTCTGTGCCCAACATGGGTGTTGAACTCACAACCCCGAGATCAAGATTCCTGTGCTCCACCAACTGAGCCAGCCAGGCACCTGTGAAACACTTCACATGCTTGGATAGAAGCCCTTTAGTAGCCCAGGGCAGCTGACAGCAAGGCTGGGTTCCATGTCACTTCAGGGTCATGTGGTGTGTTCTCCAAAACCAAAGAAGCCTACTTTAGCATGCTTTAGAGAATAAAAGACCCCCAAATAAGGGAAAGGCTCATCTGTATGTATAGTAGGTTATAAATACAAAACAAGAACAAAACTGAAATCTGTTTACCATCAGGTAGGCAGTTCTTTTATAATGATTATTTGGGGGCAGAACAATTATTTGGGGTTTCTAAGCAATGGGAACGTATTACTGTCGTCAGCTGCTCAGATCACATGGACCATGCCACCTCGCATTTGTGTGAATACAAGTCCCACTTCTTATCCTGGGAAAGATGGCATGTTTTTAGAAATCTAGGCTACATGTACTTTCTTTATAATTTAAAAGTGAGTGGTTTCCTGCTAAGAAACTATTTTATTCGGGTGAGTAAAGATGGATCGCACAAAACTAAACACGTGTCTTCGGATTTTTTTCTCCATCATTGAAGTCTCTGTGGCCATTGAAACCCTTCCGTGCTCATTCCCCAGATGCTGATGCCTGGATTCTCCTGGATTTGAGAACATAATAGAAGTGGCACTAAAGTAGAAGAGTATAAAGAATTCTGACCAAGCCATGCATTCATCACATTTGGATGAGGGACATATTTATTACAGACTTAGCAATGGATCTTTTGTCAAGTATTGGACGATAAAGAGCCATTTTCTTTGAATAATGGAAGCTTACTCAGTGAGGGATCCCCTTGTTTCCTGACACTTAATATTTATTGAATGATTTACCAAGAGTACAGAGATGGCTGCCTCAGCCCAGGTTCCCAGAGCTGCCTAAAGACAAAGCAAAACAAAAACAAACAAACAAAACAGAGCTTCCTGTGAATTTGCTTATAGCTACACAAGCACCTTCATTCTGTTTTAAGGAGGCAGCTGGCAGATAGCTTGCAAGAAGCTTGTTCCTGAAGTTATTTATAAAGATCAAAGGTTATGATATTGAGGGAGGGGTATGTGATTGCATAATGATTACTTATTTCAATATGCTTAAAGTTTGAAATTGGTTCTTTTAAGATGTGCTGGCCATTTCTACCTCGAGAAGAAGGACCTTTATGAATCATTCCCTGCATTCAAATTAGTTTTGCTTTAACATTCAAAGAAACTCCAAACATTCTAGAATTGTTCTTAGTTGTCCAGGAAACTTAGAACCCCCATGCAGTCTGGTTCTAGAGTCCAGGCAGGATCTTAACCACAGAGTTGTGTCGAACACCATTGCTTGTATGCTTTGAACTCTTCAGTAGAGCATTTACTGGATTCATTTAAGGGGTCCAGGGGGGCTTCTATATCTGTTGTGTTTTATTTCTTATCCTCACTTAAGCAAAGGCGGAGAGGGAAGATGACAAATGGAAAGATTTGACCAAGCCAAATGTTGGACACCCAAATGTTTTCTATTATCTCTTATACTTTTTCCATTATACAGTTGACCCTTGAACAACACAGGTTTGAACTGTGTGAATCCACTTATACGTGTTTTTTTTTCCAATAAATACAATGCATTAATGTAAATGTATTTTCTCTTCCTTACTATTTTTTTAATAAAATTTTTTCTGTAGATTACTTTATGGTAGGAGTACAGTATATAATACATGTAACATAAAATGTGTGTTAATTAGGGGCTCCTGTGTGGCTCAGATAAGTGTCTAACTTTGGCTCAGGTCATGATCTTGTGGTTCATGGGTTCAAGTCCCACATCAGGCTCTGTGCTGACAGCTCAGAACCTGGAGCCTGCTTTGGATTCTGTGTCTCCCTCTCTCTCTGCCCCTCCCCTGTTCACACTCCATCTCTCTCTGCTTCTCAAAAATAAATTAAAAACATTAAAAAAAAATTTTTTTAATGTGTGTTAATTTACTGCTTATGTTACCAGTGAACGATAAGCTACTGGTAGTTAAGTTTGGGGGAAGTCAAAAGTTATGTGTGGATTTTCAATTGCATGAGGGTGTCAGTTCCCCTAAATCCCTTATTGTTCAAGGATCGACTGTACTTGAAATATTTCATGATGTGAAAAAAAATTCAAGTTCAATTTGACCTTTGTATTTATATTTTCTTGCAAATGTCTTTACTTTGACACTTTAACATCAGAGTTTAGATCAGCGTTGTCTAATAGAATACTTGAAATGTGGCTAGTGCAACTGAACAACTACATTTTAAATTTTATTTAATTTCAAGTTTATTAAATTTAAGTTTAATTTCAACTTTATTAAATTTAAGTGTAATTTTAAATAGCCATATGTGGCTGCCATAGTGGACAGGTGCAGTTCTGGAAGAAAAATCTGCAAAAACCAGGATAGTCCTTCAGTGCTATCAGAGACTGCGCTGTATATTCTAATTTGTGAATCATTCCTTAGGAAAAAAAAATCCTCTTAAAGGCTTATTAGGAATTAATGAACCAGTCTAAAATTTACCAAAGGAAATAATATCCTAAATATTTATAGAATGTAAGTTCCTTCCAGTGCCTTCTTGTACTTCTCCTTGTCCTTTTCCAGATGAAACCTCTTGTTCCCTTCCTGGTAAGAGCTACTCTCTAGCAGATACTAGTGTTTGACAAAGATTAGCTCTTCACTAGGTTTAACTGCATCCTAGTCCCTGAGGTCATCAATCAGTGTCATTATGTTTGGAAGCAGATGGACAATTCAAAAGCAACCTATGGTCCTTAGACATTTGACTGGTTGCTGAGTGTTTAATTATGTCTCGGCAAACACTGGCTAGAGCCCTCGCTGATAAGTGTAGTTTATTAAGGGCTGGTCTTGTTAACAGTCCTGGTGATAAATTGTGCTAGTCTTATTGAAAAGACATGACTAAAAGGAAGCTAGTGTGTTTGGAGGATGGGTTGTTTGCTTTGTTCTGAAAGGATAAATATGGTGTTTAAAATCAAAAGCTCTGAATTCTGGATATCATAAACCATATGACCTGAGGCCTAGTTGGTAACCAATCTCCTGGGACCACCCTGTAAAATGGGATTAATTCTTGTTTACATGACAAGAATATGGTTAGGACTAAATGCAGGGATGCAGCTGACTGTGTTTGCTAATGAAGGAGTCCAGAATATACCACTGTGGCATAAGGGTTATTTTGAGATGAAGACATTTGAGAATTGATAGATGCAGGACGAGGCTTTCTCTGTGCTCCCCTTACTGCCTGAAAGCAGATCCTTCCAAAAGAATTCAACTGTCATAAATCCTTCTTTAAGAGAAGCTTCCTGTACCAGACAGAGGAGTGACCCTGTCACCAGAGATGAGAAATTGCTTAAATAGGCTTTACTAAAACAAACTTCGCCTTTCAATGCTTTCATTCATCTGTTTTGCAGTCATTTGCCACCATTTACTGTTTGTTAAAATCCTAACTCCCTCCCCATGTTAAGATGGTAAATAAGCCCCTAAATTCTAACCACTTCTTTGAGCCACCTTCTTTATGATCCCTTGCAAGCACACGTTCATCAACAAACTTTGTCTTTTCTCTTGCTAATCTTTTGTCGGTTTAATTTACAGTCCCCAGTGATTGAATCTAAGAGGATATATAAAAGTTTTTCCTCCCCAACACTAATAGGTGAAGGTGTTCTTTGTACAGTAGTGGTTTGTGATGGATGGAAAATCCCGGCAATTTTGCTGACACTTGATGACAAAAGTTCTCAAACTTTAATGTGCATCAGAACCTCTTGGGCCCCCTGTTAAACTCTGGCCTCTGGGGTTCTACCCCGAAAGTATCTTGATACTGTAGGTCTGGGATTAGGGCCCCAGGGAAGTCTGATGCAGAGGGTTAAGGAACCTACACTTCAAGAAGCACTGTTTTCAGGGACCTCTGCATATAGGAAGATCAAAAAGTGTAGGCAATGACCCGGGATGGCCCAACCTTGCATGGTTTCTGGGCTGTACTTCATTCTGAATTTCCATTTTAAGTTTAGGGTTTGGTTTATTTCAGTTTGTTAGCTACGGTTAAATAACCAAAATTCAATGGAGTAAATTTTAAAGCTCTAGTTGGCTTTATTAATTGATTTGTGATGCAGGCAGCCTCCCGTGTAGCAAGTAGAGGGCAGCTCCGATGAGTTGTACAAATTGGAAGGCTTATAGGAAGGAGGGTGGGACAGGGAAGAGATTAGCAAAATGAACAAAGAATTGTTGGGGCGCCTGGGTATCTCAGTCGGTTAAGCATCCAATTTCAGCTCAGGTCATGATCTCGCAGTCTGTGGGTTTGAGCCCCGCGTCGGGCTCTGTGCTGACAGCTCAGAGCCTGGAGCCTGTTTCAGATTCTGTGTCTCCCTCTTTCTCTGACCCTCCCCTGTTCATGCTCTCTCTCTCTCTCTCTCTCTCTCTCTCTCTCTCTGTCTCAAAAATAAATAAATGTTTAAAAAAAAATTTTTTTAATAGAATAAAAAAAAAGAATTGTTTCAGGCAAGGTCACCTTCCCTTAGGGGGAAGTGCTGGGGGTCTTATTAGGTGGACTACTTCATCCTCCTTTGGGGGATGGAGAGGGCCCACGTGACTGATTGGTGTGACCAGAAAATTCCAGACTCAGTGGTGAAGAACACATTTCTGGGGGAGGTTGAAACTGCAATTAGGTTAGGTATTAAGGCCCAGTTTGGTGACTTGGCCTGGCAAAAATGACTCCATTTTGGGCCTGTGGTTTTCTTTTTAACACTACACAAAGACTTTTTGAAAGAGTTGAATTATGATAAGGAGATATATATCCTTGAAATATCAAACCATAACGAGTTGATTTGAAATTCAGAGCTCCACTGTAGCTGGGGCACAGGGATGTGGGAGCGTCTGGCTCTGGGGGGTCCCAGATGGACTAGGTTCGGCCACTCACTGCTGACAAAATCCACAGGCAGAGAGATGAGGGGTCATGATGCAAGAAAGGAATTTATTTCCATGAGGCCAACACTGGGAGGACGTGGACTAGAGTCTCAAAGACTGTTGCCAAAGTACTGACAATCCTAGCAAGTTTAAGTCAGGAAGATGTGGGACAGAGATGGGCAGGTACGTGCAGGTGGGCCATGAAGGTCAGGTGGGGTGGCTGTGGGATCAGTCACAGAGGTCTTGATGGCTCAGGACAGCCCTTGATGCTCAAGGGGGTAGTTTTGGCTCCCACAGGGAACACGGTGTCTTCTGCCCCAGTTCAGAGATGAGCAGGAATGAAGAACTTAATCAGTTAGAAAGTACTGACAACAGAATGCAGGTGCCAAAGTCCTCTTTCATCAGCTTGAAACAAAATGGTCACTAAAAATAAGTTTTCACTCTGACACCCCTAGCACTTAAACCGACACTATTTACCTAAAGGAAGAAAATGCTAGCTTTGGAATTGTTAAATCTAGATGATCTTCCTACCTCCACAAGTCAGATTGCTTCCTGTCTCCCTGAACCAAAGTTTAGGTGCACCTGAGTGGCTCAGTCAGTTAAGCACCCAACTCTTGGTTTCGGCTCAGGTCATGATCTCATGGTTCGTGGGTTCGAGCCCCATGTCAGGTTCTGCAGCTGGCAGCACAGAGCCTTCTTGGGATTCTCTCTCTCTTCCCTCTCTCTCTGACCCTCCCCTGCTCTGTCTCTCTCAAAACAAATAAATAAACTTAAAATATATATATGTTTAATCACTTAGGCCCTAGGAATTGTTTATGAAATGAGAGAAGTACATGGAGATTAGTTATATGACTTAAAAAAAAAACTGTTAACTTTTCTTTGAAAGTATTTACTTCAATTATTTATTTGGCATAAAGCACATCACTCGAATTTTATTTTTTTCCCCAAACCAGGCATGGGCTGGAGCTGTTCTCCATTTGTATTTCGTGGCCAAGCGGGGCTTCGGCTTCTCTCCCTCTGCCCCACCCCCAACTCTGGCAGGAAAGCCATGGCTTTGGTCTCATAGATGGTAAATGAATTGTTCACTTGGTTTCTGCTCTTTTGCCTCCTTCTCTTCTGTCAACTTTGTCAAAGGCAGCCCAGCATGAGTCAGGAGTGCTGGCTGAACATTTACCCCCAGAGTCTGGGAGTGTTTTGTGTGGTGGCATTTCCATGTGAATGTCGTCTGATACCACAGAAATGATTAACCAGGGACTGCTGCATCACCTCCAAAGTGCTGTAAATGGAATGGCTTCTTCTGTGTTTTTATGTCCTGGGCCGAAGAGACAGGGGGAGAGAGAACAAAACAAACCCACCAAAGGAGTTTTTCAGTGAGGTCGGACAGTTGTCTTACCAAACATGAGCATCAGGTGTGCCCTCGCAACTTCCAAATGGCCCCTTGGGCCATATAAAAGGTAGACTTCTGGAATAACATCTTTTGAACAACAAAAACAACAAATTTCTGTGGCGTAACTTTTCTAAACTTTAAATCCTTTGCATTTAAGGTTTTCCTCCCAACTCAATATGAGGGAATGCTTTCTGAGAAGCTCGTCCCACTGGGAAGAGCATTTGTGAATGGGCGAGCCTGTCTAAGGCATTAATGTGCAGAATATTTCTCTTCACAAAATAGTATGTGTTCTGAACATTTTTCTTTCAGAACCAAGCACTCGCAGGAGCCATATAATCCCTGACTTCACAGCAGGCCGTTTTCAATAGTATAAAATGATCGGAAGGCATTGTTGCGTGCAAAATGTGATTTTAATGACCATGTGCACACGGAAAATAAAAGACAGGCCTCCTGACCGCTCAGCTTTCCCCCTAAAGAAAGAATGTAGTGTGAAAAAACTGCCCTTTTAAACATAAATATTCCAGACCTATATTATCTCCATTTCTGCTTTTCCAACTACTAAATGTGTCTGTTCCAAGTGGATCTGCATCAAAATCCACAAATATCTTGGGGAGATCTCCCTGCTCTCCCATTTTCAGCACATTGTGGGGCTGTGTGTTCTCCGTCAACCCCTGTCTGTTTTCCATAAGAATTGCACTCTGTTGCTCTGTAAATTTGCTATGGCAATTGTCTCATCCTTTTTCACGTAGGACCTTGGAAATCTTTTCTTTTTTCCCCCTTTACACAGTAGATCATTTAGCAAGGCCTTTATATTGTGGTTAGAAATCCAGTCATTTTGGAAGTTGCCATTCTTATGCAAAAAGTCCCCAACTTTTGCAAGAGTTAGAGACTTTTATAAAAGTTCTTTTATATCATGGTTACCTGGAAGTAAAGGGACATTTTTGTCACAGCCTCTGTTATGGTTGTGAACAGGGCCCCTGGCCAGCCCACAGTCGAGCTGTGTCCTTGAATTATACTGATGTGCTATGTCAAGGGACTATCATTCATTTTCTTCAATTCTTGCTCCCATTCTTCCAGATGGTACCTATGATCATTTCATAAGAGAGACAGGAGTACGCGAAGTACCCTGCTTAATGCCACTCACTTGGTACCTAAGTGGAAGATGGAAAGTCCAACCAACTTCAAAGTTTCCATTCTCTCCACTGCCTTCTCCAGTCTGTCACGCTTGGATAAAACTGTTTTTGTAGGAGAGCCTATGGGGAAGCAAGAAAAAGAAGGTGGATTCTCGTGGATACAGTCATTTTTAATCCCATACATCTGTCTACATCAGGAGGCCAGCCTTTGGGCATATATCCGAAAGCATTATGAGTTGGAAAGCTGAAGTTCTCACCCCAGGAGGCATGGGGCCAGGGCTCGGGAACTCAGCTGCACTGGGGAGTGGGCAGGAAACAAAAAGCTTTAGAGCAAAGCTTGACACAGTCTTTGAAGACGGATCATCATCTGTCTCCATCGAAGGCCTGTGCACACGGTGCTGTATTATTGGGTTAGGGATAGCATGGGGAGGGCAGGGGAAAGTATACTAGTTTTCTTTTTAATCAAAATTGGCGGGGAGTTTTAAGAGATGTGAAACCCTGATTGGCAGGCAGGAAGCTGGCATGGATTTGAGTTGTGATGGGAATAATAGCCACAGAGCCATTGTGTCACCTAAGGGATGACCGACTACCCTCTCCCTTGACCCTCCCTTTCTCTGTGTGTTCTCTCCACACCCCATCATGTGGCACTGCCACCACATCTCTTAGGTTTCAGCTTAGGGATTCATGTTCTCTATTAAGCCCTCCTGTACCCCCACTCCCTGCAGCTCTCCCCCTGAAGCCCCTACCTTGATATCTCTCTTGCCTCTTATTCTCTATCTTATCATTCTTGCTGGAATAGCACTCTGGGCTGGAAAGAGCCAATGTTCTCAGACAAAAGGAGAAAATTCAAACGTCTACATCTTCTTGTACAATTGAACACTTTTATTTTTGCACACACACTTTTCTTTCTCAACATTGTTCCTTTTTAATAATTATTACCAAAAAAAATCATCACACAATTATAAAATGTTACAATTTTAAGAATGCAGGGGCACCCAGGTGGCTAAGTCGATTAAACATCCGACCTTGGCTCACAGTTCATGATCTCACAATTGTAAGTTCAAGCCCCTCATTGGGCTCTGCAATGACAGTGTAGAGCCTGCTTGGGATTCTCTCTGCCTCTCTCTCTGCCCCTTCCCCACTAGCACTCTCTATCTCAAAATAAATAAAACTTAAAAGAATGCAACTGTAGGAGAGGAAAAGTCTTTTCCTTTACTCTCTTAGATTCAATTATCTGGGGCCGTGTAAGTTAAATTGACAAAAGGCAGATTAACAGGAGAAAAGACAAACAAATTTTATTTGATGTTAATATTGTAAGTTTTGTGTGTACGTAAGGTCTCACAGAAAATAAAGTGAAAACCCAAAGAAGCGTTAGCTCTGAGAGGTTATATATAATTTTAACAAGGGGCAATAATAGCAATAATATATGGAGATGGAGAGGTTACCTGCAAAAGAAAAAGGGTTTAGATTTCTAAGATTGGTCAGTTGTGGAGATGTAACTATGTGGGGGAAAGCAATGGGAGATAAGGGCAACTTCAGAGAGTTGTGTTATGAGGACTCTAGTTGGTGGCATCTACAGTGACAAGAGTCATCTCGTTTCCTCATCCTGGAACAGGAAAGGGAAAGGGGGACACCTTCAGAAAAGCAAATGTATTGCCCTGCTTTAGGCAGAAAGGAGGAGGGCAGGGGCACCTGGGTGGCTCAGTGGGTTGAGTGTCTGACTTCGGCCCAGGTCATGATCTCGCAGTTCATGGGTTTGAGCCCCATGTCGGGCTCTGTGTTGACAACTGGGAGCCTGGAGCCTGCTTCCAATTCTGTGTCTCCCTCTCTCTCTGCCCTTCCCCTGCTTGTGTGCTCTCTTTCTCTCTTTCTTGCTCGGAAATAATAAATGAATAAATTTTACTTAAAAAAAAAAAAAAAAAAAAAAAGAAAGGCCAAGAAGCTTTTCCTGTATCTGATGTTTCTCAGCTGCCTTTAGCTCAAAGCAGTTTTTCCACCAAAGTGGCATATCTTGGAGTGGCAAACTCAGATCTCCAACGTTCCTTTTACAAATGAGAAAACTAAGTGTCCAGGGGAGTGCTCGAGGGTCACTGAGGCAGAGCCGAGCCTGGGGCCTTGCTGGACCTTTCTCCCACTCTGGCTGTCTACACCCTTTGTAGAGCGCGTGCACACCAGCACACAGGGAATACTGACCCGAGTCCTGTGCCTTCCTCTCCTATTACCATTCCACTGGGACTCCACAGAGACCTGGGCTTCAAATCTGCCCCTTCCCTTCACCAGCTGTGTGTTTGTGAGCCAGTCAAGTAACTTTGCTGAGCCTCACATAAGAATGTTAACACCTAGGAGCACCTAGGTGGCTAGTCTGTTAAGCATCTGACTTCAGCTCAGGTCATGATCTTACTGTTTGTGGGTTCAAGCCCCACGTTAGGCTCTGTACTGACAGCTCAGAGCCTGGAGACTGCTTTTGGTTCTGTGTCTCCCTCTCTCTCTGCCCCTCCCCCGCTCACTCACACACGGTCTCTCTCTCTCTCAAAAATAAATAAACATTAAAAAAAAGAAAAGAATATTAACACCTACCTAAGAGGGGGGGTGTGCAGATGAAATTTAAACAAGATGTGTGTATAGTACCCCACCCCACTGCGCATGAATCTGTGTGCATTACTGAGCCTGTCGCAGCCTGTTCATTCATTGGCACAAAACAGATCATAATCACACACTTTCAAGTTTCCCTGCAAGAATACAAAGAAAAAAAAAAAATAAAAATACAAGGTGCCATGCGCAGTGACTGGCACATAGAAGCCCTCTGTAAATGGTACGTGTGTCCCCCACCCCCAGCACCACCGTAGGAGCTCAGTAAATATCCATCGGAAGCCCTAGTGGGGGAGGGGGAGATTCTCTAACAAATAGGCCTGCAAGCTCTTCTGTTGTAGAACAGCTTTGAGAAGCTCATCACATCTGTGTTTGGTGCAAAGAGCCCTCCCAGGCTCTACTCATGATGGATCCTCATGCCCTCACGTCAGTGTGCTTCTTAATAAAAAGCTACAGTCCTTAGTTTACCAGATTATCTGGCTCCTGTAGAAAATTGTGCCTCTCTCATTCCTGTGTTTTAAGTCAGCAGACACTTACTGAGCATCTGGCAGGTGCTGAATGCAATGCTAGATATGATGGAGGACGCAGAGAGGGGCAAGCATGCATTCTTCTTCTCAAGGATCCTGCGTCCGCACAAGGGGAAGGCTGTGTAAGAGCTGCTAGAATGCACTGGCCGAGTGCTCTGGGGTCCAGAAGGAAGAGGTTGCATCTGGCTTGGCCGTCAGGGAAGGTGCAGAGACAGCTGGGCCTTAGAAGGTGGGTAGACAGAGGCATGGCAGCTGGGAAGGGCAAGGGTGGAGGGCACAGTGTTAAGGCTTGGAATGGCCTGATTTGCCCGGCATATTGAGTTATGCGGGGAGAGCAGAGAATGAGAGAGAAATGCGCCAGGAAGGCGAAATCAGAGAGAACTGTCAACAGCATGCTCAGAATTTGGACTTGACTGGGCATTTTCAGTAATAGTGAAATATAACGGAACCATGCTTTAGGGTCAGTAGTCTATCAGCACTCTCAGACGAATTTAGGGGAGAACCTTCCTGAGAAGCTATTGTAACAGTCCAAGTGAGAAACAACACGGGTAGCAGAGGAATCATGCCATGGAGACTCTGTCTTCTGCCTCCAACTACCTGGAGTGGATGGCCAGGAGGACATTCTGGGAGCATTTGCCATCTGCCGAGTTGAGTGACTTGCACATCTCTGTGTGTGCACTCTCCATAGCTTCCAAGAGCCACCTGTAGGAGACGGCAGAGCAGTACTTGAACATAGTGCTCCCCCAGGGGCTGGCTTGGAGTCTGCTGTGTTATAATCTCCTACGTCCTAGAGCTGGAGGGACAGACAGAGTCCCCCCAGGAGAGACAAGCACCTGACTTCCAGGAGAGAAGAAGCGCACACTCCCTGTTGGAAAGGCGAGGCCCCTGACTAAGGTTTAAGAGGATGAATGGTTGCCTCGAGGCCATACCACTGTAATTGGGGTCACTGTAGGGCAATACCCAGTGGAGTAAACTTGAGTCTGGCTGTGGAAGAGTTTGGCAAACTGGTGGGGGATTTAAGCTGAGGAGTATTCTGTTACTTGAAGCTTATAAAGATGTTACTCAGCATCTATTAACTGAGCCCGCACTGTGCATGCAGCAGGACATGGGTGTGATGAACACCGTGTGACCTTTGGAGTTCCCTAGATTGGACTTCAGAGCCGTGCCCTGTGAGGCTTTGTTCCCTCTTGGGACGAGAGGCTTTGCCACAGAGGAGGCGTTGTCTCACAATTTCCCGGGCAGGACTTGGCCAAGAACTAGTGCTCTGTAGTGTCAAATTCCTCACCTCCCCTCCCTCAACCCACATACAAGAAATTCAGAGTCAAACACCAAGTAGAGCAAACTGTCAGAAACAAGATGGCAGGGGTGCCTGGGTGGCTCAGTCAGTTAAGCGTCCGACTCTTGGTTGCAGCTCAGGTCATGATCTCACAGTTTTTGAGTTCAAGTCTCGCACTGGGCTCTGCGTTGTCGGTGCAGAGCCTGCTTGGGATCCTTCCTCCTTCTCTCTGCCCGACCTACCGTGCTAGTGCTCTCTCTCTTTCTCTCAAAATAAATAAATAAACTTAAAAAAGAAGAAGAACAACAACAACAACAAAACAAAACAAACAAGATGGCCCTGGGGCAAGATGGCAGTGGAACTTAGAACATCTCAGAACATCTTAGAACATCTCACACTCACTTCTGCTGAGAATACTGCACTTGGTTTGGGAGGAAAACCACTTGTTACTCCTTCTGGCCAGTATATGCCCTCACCACAGATCTAGTTCTTGAAAATCCCTTCCCAGTTGCTGGCCTGATCTGACCCTTTGTTTAGTTGGTTGATGTTCTTAGGTTGAATTGAGTACAAGGGGGTTTTCCAGTTTGGTGGAGGGGGAGAGAGCTAATTTTAACTGGCATGTGGCACGTCAAGTTTAATTTTTGTTTTTATTGTAATCTCCATTTAAAAATAAACCAGAAGCAATCCAAGTGACTTGTATTCTCCAGAAGCGAGGCAGTAAAGCCCAGAGAGTCCCCGGCTTGGAATTCATGTTTGCTTTTGCTACCAGCTAACTCTGTGACCTTATTTTCCCCTTGAATAAAACGAGCAGTTTGGGTGAGGTTCAGTGGCTGCAGGCTGCCAGTGAGTGGCCAGACCCTGACCCTAGGTATGTTTTGTGTGACCCAGACAGTGTTTTATTTTCTAATTGAATTTAAAGGCCTTTAAATGGGTGAGCACTGGGTGATTTGCCACAGGCCCCACCCCCCCATGCCAGGTCAGTTTCGCACGTTTCTTATCTGCCTGGCATTTGACTCCAGCAGCACTGGTGGGTGTTCTCTGAGTTTCCTTTCATCTGAAATAGACTAAGAGTTGAATTTCTTTGCAACACCAGGTCTTTTGTGCCTCTGCCTGCCTTGCCCTTTGGGCATTGGAAGAACTATTTTCTTCAATAGGGAAAATAAATCACATGTCTGGTGATAGGAAAAAAGCAAGCATCCAGTCTTGCCACAGCCAGTGGGCCAACAGGTATTATAAGTTGTAAGGTAGCTTTGTTTTGTTTTATTTTTTTTTAATGTTTATTTATTTATTTATTTTTGAGGAAGAGAGAAATAGAGCATGAGTGGGGGAGGGACAGAGAGAGACTAAGAGAGAGACAGAGAATCTCAAGCAGGCTCCACACTGTCTAATGCAGGGCTTGAACTCACAAACTGTGAAATCATGACCTGAGCTGAAATCAAGAGTTGGCCACTTAACCAACTGAGCCACCCAGGTGCCCCGGTTTTAATATGCTAATGCTACAAAGGAAGAGTCAGTTGTGAGATCTCAGGCTTGAGGTGTATAAAACTTTGCCTACGTTGTTCAGAGCACTGGCTTGCAAAGTGTGGTCCCTGAACCTGTAGCATCTATAATACCTGGGAATTTATTAGAAATGTAGATACTGGGACCCTGAATCCAAATCCCCAGACGTGGGACCCAGAAATCTGTGTTTTGTCACCTTGAAAATAGAATGATAAAATAGTACCTACCTCATAGGCTGATTAGGAGGATAAAATGATATAATATTTGTAAAGTCCACTACAATAGTTCTTAAAGTTAGCAGAATCACTATAGGGTTTGTTAACACAGATTACTGGACTCAACCCCAGATTCTGATTTGCTCAGTCGTCTGGAGAAAGGCCCTAAAATTTGTGTGTCCATCATGGTCCCAAGTGATGCTGATGCTGCTGGTCTGGGTCCACATTTGAGAACCAGCCTTTTTATAGACACTCTCACCCGGGTGATAAGTCATCAAGGAGAACTGGGGGAGTAAGGATTGCTATTCAGTATAAGCTGGTCAGGCAGAAAGCTTCCCTGATGAGGTGACGCTTGGACACAGACCCAAAGGAAGGGAGGACAGACCGCTGTGACTCTAGGGAGGGTGCTCCAAGCACAGGGGACAGACAGAAGTGCAGCAAAAGGCCAGTGTAGCCAAAGTGGCATGATGGAGGGGGAAAGTTGCAGATGAGGAGGTCTGAGGGGTGAGGGAGGGGTGGAGATCACATGAGGTCTTGAGTTATTGTGAAAGGCGTTGTTTTGCTCTGAGTGCAGTGGGAGGGTGACATGACGGGTGAAATTATCCATCACCCAGAGTGATCATGATTATATACTGCTGCCTCTTCTGAATTAACTATATTTCTGGGTGAAGAAATAGACCTCGTTGGTGAATAAAAGTCCTTTACAAAATAGTTCAAGGTGAAAAAAAATGCACAATGAATGATGGAATTAGAAAGTCACATCACGATTTTGTACCCCCTAATGACATAATTGATAACGGGCATCGATCATCAGAGGATGCCAAAACCAGTAATGGGAATGTTGGTAAATGAATCCAGGACAGGAGGCTGAGAGGCCACCACTGGAATCAGGTGATTAATCTTCACATCATCTGAAGCAGGTGCACCCCTGGGTGCTGTGAGGTGAAGTGCAAACCCACCCAGGAACCTTTCTTACGAAAAATGTTGAACTTGAGTCCAGTGAGATCTTTTGGTCTAGCTTCCAGTTTAGGGATAAGGAACCATGGGAAAGTAATCCCATAAAACCAGAACCCCTCTGGCTTCTCCAACGGAACCAGGCCATCACAGAGAAGGAGATGGGGAGGGGCTTTTCTAGCTTGAAAGAGACCTAAGAGATGTGCCACATACAGATCTTACTCAGACCTGATTTTTAAAAAGTACACCCACATAGGGACATTTTTGAGGCAACTGAATATTTTGAACACGAACTGGAGAGGAAATAATATCAAATAATTATTATTGATTTTTTTCCAATATGACAGTATTGTCTTTATGTAAGAAAATGTCTTTTTTTAAAGAGACATACATTAGTCTTTAGAAGTGAAATGACATAATTTCAAGCATTTGATTTAAAATATGGGACAGACTAAAAGAGAGAAAAGAGCAGAAGAACCAAGAGAAGCAAAATATTGATCATTGCTGATCTTAGCAGATGGTATATGGAGATTGATTACCCTATTCTCTCTTTGTGTATTTGTGAACTTACAAAAGTTCTTTCAGAAACAAGAGAAGATGGGAAGCTAAGAAAATAAGAAAAAAGAAAGGCCTTATTTAGAAAGACTAAGTTACTAATAATTCTTGCCTATTTAGGAAAATTACTTCACAGAGTGAAATGCACTTTCTCTTACTACATGTTACAAGTAATGATACTATGAACTCGTACTGAGATGTATTCCATTTACCGTGAACCCAACCCTGAAACTCCTGGTTGCTTGCCAGTCTCATAAAATAACGACAATATCACCAGTCTCTGCCCTCGGACATCTGGGGAGCCAAGTGCATGCCGCTTGAAGTCAGAGCTGTAAGTAATTTAGGACTGTTCTGTTTGGCCACAATTGTTTCAAACAGCAAAGCCTGGGAGGTTTCCATTTGTTCATATTCATAATCTAATTATGCAAACGTGATCAGTTCGTAAGTGTGGTTTTAATCCAAAGCATGGACAGTACCAGAGAAAAGGAAGAGTGAGGATTGTTACCTTGGAACTGCCAGCTGGAAAACCTGGATGATAATTTGTAAAGTGTGGAATTTCTAAAGTGTGGAATTTTAAAGGATGATGATTTCTAAAATCACCACTCTCTGCCTCTGTGCTTTCACTCAGCTTGAATGATCCACAGATCTGAACTGCAGGGATTTCAATGGACTTGAGGCTGTTTTGGTGTTTGAAGTCATTTCTCTCCTTGGATTTTTTTTCTCTTATTAAATACCAGGAAACCAAAAAAGTGGTATTAATTTAAATTCTTCAGCATGTACTGCTGGATGTCAGGCATCACTGTTTTTGGGTTTTTTTTTTTTTTAATGTTTATGTATTCTGAGAGAGAGAGCATGAGGGAGAAGCAGAGAGAAAATCCCAAGAAGGCTCGACTGTGTCAGCACAGAGCCTAATGCGAAACTTAATCCCACAAATCGTGAGATCATGACCTGAGCCGAAATCGAGAGTCTGGTGCTTAACCGACTGAGCCACCCAGGCACCCCCATCAGTCACTGTTTTTTAAACAGTGTTTCTGAGCAGAAACATTCATAAGCATTTAAACCCCCATGCCTCATTTTGAGTAACTGTAATGTTATTTTAAAAAAACATAAAGTAATAGAAATAATTTATTATCTGGAAAGGAAACTGAACTTTTTACAGTTCATAATTGGGTAGCTGGGTTTTATGGTTAATATTTCTCTCAAATTTTGATCAGCATGTGACTGCGTGCACCTGTAAGACTAGCTTCTGCAGATTTACTGACTGATCTCAGCCACCATAACTGATTCCATCATAGAAATCTAAGAAAGGAGGAACAAAAAAGTGACAAATCTAGACAGGAAGAGTCCATGATGCAGCTTTGCATCATGCAGATATCCGAGCCCCTGCTGTGTACCAGGCACTGTCCCAGGCTCTGGGGAAGGGCAGTGAGCAAAGCTGAAGAAGCCTTGGCCCTCACAGAGCTTAGACTCTGGCAGGACACAGCACAGAGGCCATACACACCAGGGGTTCTGTTTGAAGACAGCACCTGCCTGTAGCAGAGGGCTGGAGATGCACAGGGGGGACCTGGCTTCAATTCCTGTGTCATTTCTCCCTTAGCTCTGTGATCTTGGATGAGTCACTTAACCACCCTGAGCTTCAAGGTCCTCTTGTGTAAAATGAGCATTAAAAACAATATTTATATCATAGAGTCGTCATGCAGGTTAAGTGAGTTTAATGTGTGAAAAATGGCTACCAAAGCGTTTGGCCCCCAGTGAGTGGGAGTTGTTACTCAGGCCAGCAGTGGAGACATTATACTAGGTTACTGGACTGGTAATTAATTCAGTACTTCTACATCCGAGCTTTAAATGCCTCTGTCCACATGTCTGGCAGACAGTAGAATGTGATTTGTAAGAAATATGTCAATTTCTGTGCTTTTTATTTTCCCTTTCACTAAGTGGAGAAGGCAGCCTCTCGGACTCTTCTGAGCATTCCTTCATGACAGCAGGTCCTAAATGAAGAGGAAAAGGGAGTTTTCCACAGGGAAGATTCAGAGCTGTTCTGATAATAGCAACCTTTTACAGCCATACCCTCAAATGCTATTTGAGTCAACATGACTGGCAATTTCAGGCCCTCTTCTATAATAAGGAATTCCACAATCACATGCGCAGAGGTCTGTTTTGCAGGATCCTGGGGGGCCCTGTGTCCTCGGCCAGGGCCGTAATTACTGAGTGACACATTCACTTCCAGGCCCGGTGGGTGAGTGGCCAGAAGGAGAGGTTGAGTGCAGTGAGGAGGAGAGAGGCTCACAGGCGTTGGGAGACCGGAGGCCAGTGAGAGATTGGAAGGAATTCTTCTTGCTGGGAAGGGAGGAGGAAGGGGGAGCCCACAGTGGCTCAGGGGCTGCTTGGAAGGGGCTCCGGTGGCCGCTGGGTGGGCAGCAGCAGCCATGACGCTGAGCCGAGTGAGCCAGGCTGGAGGAAGCCAGTACCCGGGTGAGGCGGGTGGTGTTGCCAACGCCTCGTCTCCCAGATGAGGTGGGAGGACACCACTGAGCGAGCAGGGCCTCCTCCCACTGGGCAGTTTTTCTCCAGTGGCTGCAGTGAGTGCGCTTCTGAGCCATTTGATTGATAACAGAGGAGGGTTGGCAGAGGAGAGGGAGAGTGGGCTCCCTTTGAAAGGACCGTGACTTTGGTCAAGTGGCCTCTGAGAATGGCATGCGTTCTTGCATGGGGCTGTGTAGTGTGGTCGGTCTTTATGTGGGCTTGCCCCCTTGCGGGGCCACCAGTCAGAGTGTGCTGTTTCCATAGGTGTCTCATTCCCTGGGCCATTCCGGGAATTGTGGTTAATTTTGGTGCTTGGATATGGTTTGGGGAAGACGCTGCCCTTTCCTGAACAGGTCTCGCCCCCCCTCTCCTCCCTAAACTTGTGCTAGCTCATCCTGTGTGGACAGGTGTCTCAGATCCGGTCAGAATAACCTGGGACAGTTTAGCCAGGGAAGCTGCAAAGGCCAAAGTTTCTCATAAACCAGGGTGTGCAACAGAAGTGTGCTCACCCCTTGCCGAACCCGTGAGGAGGAGTGTGTGCTTTTATATGCTCACAGGCCTATCCCCAGTGCAACTGTCTCTGCTCCCTTCCTTAGAAACTCGTGTATGAATTAATCAGGGAGGCAGGAGCGGGCCTGGGCCTGGGCTTCATGGTTAGAATGAAGGACCACAAGGGGGACGTGGATGGCAGGAAGAGAGGGGTCTCAGGCTTCACCCTCCCCCACCATGCCTCACAACCTCAGGTGGGGTGAAGGCCCTTCCCAGAAGAGACTCTTTTCTTTTTTTATATATAATTATTTTTTTTAATTTTTATATTTTTTTGAGAGAGAGTACAAGTGAGCAAAGGGCAGAGAGAGGGAGAGAGATAGAGAGAATCCCACAAAGAGCAGAGAGAGAAGGAGAGAGAGAATCCCATGAGGGGCTTGAGCTCACCTGATGCAGGGCTTGAACTCACGAACCCTGAGACCACGACCTGAGCCAAAGTCACAGGCTTAACCAACTGAGCCACCCAGCTGCCCCCAGAAGATACTCTTCTTCTTTCCAAGGAGTTTTGTCAGCTTTCCCTGGATAGCAGAGACTATTAAAAAATAAGAATCCTATTATGGGGCTTGTACATCATATCACATCATTTCAGTCAGTTCTGTCCAAATTTTGCCTAAAACACAGGATAGTTTAGGCCCCTGGTGGAAGAACTTCATTCACTGGAGTTAGTCTCTTAGCGACCTGAGCCCACCCAGACCCTTGCAGCAGTGGCCTGAGGTCTGTAAGGACAACAGTAAGTAGGAAGCCTTCTATACCAGTTAGGTATGCGCCAGTGTGAGCCAGGTCCTATTATTATCTGCTATATAGATGACGAAACAGGAGCACAGAGAGGTTGAGTGACTTCACCAGGCCTGGACGAGACAGGAGGAATTTAACCCCCACTGTCACCTATACCTGAGCCTCAACTAAGCTCCCCCTGCAGAGCACACTTCCTTATTCTCTGGTGTAAATATGATCAGTCAACTGCACAGATTCCTTCACTAATTGCCAACTGTGATCCAGAAAAATCCCAGAGACTCATTGTAGGAGAGCTGGGAGCATTTAGCAATCCCAAGAAAATGTAGATTTCAGCAAACATGCACAGAGCTTTTGGAATATGTATTTTAAGAAAGAAAAGGCCCGTGGTTTTTTCACTTACATATTCTAGAAGGATGGGACATGTCTTTTTAAGCCTGGTTCCAAAGTGATTGTTTTTAAATCAAATATTGTTATTCCCAAATCCAGTCAGCAGTTAGGTAAGTGTGCTGACAGGGGTTGGAAGGTGGGGACAGAATATTTCTGGCTGGCAAATACCTTAGACACTGACACAGAGACGAGCTCTCCCAGCTAATGCCATCACAGAACCTCGTCTCTCCCCTAGTGCTCCTTGGCTGGAAGCTTCTCCACACGTGGAGCATGGCCCTGGTCCAACACTACATTACTCACCCAAGGGGGCCTGAGCAGGAGGTCAGGTGCACCTGCTGCTGAGTGCACATATCCACGAACACTGCTTTATCTGAACAGGGCATCTTTTTTTTCTAATTAAATTATATAAACAAGGAGTATCTAGAGTTATTATTTGGCATTGAATACCAGCTAAACCATAGGCTTTTAAAACCCATCAGGCTGAACATTATGATACAGAATAAATGAGACGGCAGAACCTTTGGTCTCAGCCCAAGGAGGACATTGAGGTTCTTGGTGGAACTTCAGGGGTGTTTTCTAGAACTTTCCTCCATGGTTGTCACCTGAACCTCTAGGCTCTGCCTGCAGCACCTCCTAATTATCCAGATTCCCCTAAAGGTGCCCCGTTGCCCACAGAGTTTGTAGCATTCCTGGTTCAGAGGTCACAGTGGAGCTGGATTTGAGTGCTGGAGCCACCCGGACCCACCCTGGGGACTCTGCACCTTTAAAACCATCCAGACCACATGGCTAATTTCAGCTACTTCTGCTCTGATGCCATCACTTCGAGCAGGAGGGTGTTTGAAGTTTGGTCCCCTTGAGTATGAAGCTTCTTAGTGGCTCTTGTAGAATCATGGAATTTCCAAGCTGGATGGGACCTTGGAGAGATGTTTGTTCCCTTTTCAGATTGACCCTCAAATCCCTGGTGGGGAGGTTGTCAGTAGGACAGAGCATCCTCTCCTAACCCTGTGCTCCCAAAACAAAAATAAAAGCCATCGTGGTGTTTCTTAGTGCAGAGGGAAACAATGCCACCATCACAGGTTTGACTTAGATGCCCCCTTGAGCTTGGCAGTGCCCTGTGAGGCTGAGGCACCAGGTCCAGGCTGGCCTGGAGAGAGAAGCAGGTAGGAGGTGTCGATCCCCACTG
Source organism: Panthera uncia (assembly GCF_023721935.1). Classification (NCBI taxonomy): domain Eukaryota; kingdom Metazoa; phylum Chordata; class Mammalia; order Carnivora; family Felidae; genus Panthera; species Panthera uncia. Next base: position 23,731,048 of record NW_026057581.1, read on the forward strand.
GCAGCACTGTAGGAAGTCCAGGTGGCCGGCTGGGCCAGCGGCTCCTGAGACAAGGCTTCACGGGGAGCCCTGTATGACCCTCCATCAGTACAAGAAGCCTGCCCTCTGTATCAAGGCTCAACCAAAGAAACAAGAGTAGGAGGAGATCTATAGGAAGAGATTTTCTGCAAGGAAGATGCTTACACAACTGTGGGGGCACATGAGGCAGATCTGAAATCCAGAGGGCAGGCCAGCAAGAAGAACCGGCTGGAACTGAGCAAAGAGTGAAGCTGCTGTCCACAGGCAGGATATTTTCTTTTTCCTCCGGGAAGCCTCAGCTCTATTTGCTAAGGCCTTGCTACTGATTGGGTCAGGCTCACCAAGATTAGGATAATCTCCCTTACTTAAGGTCAACTGATTATGGACTTTAATCACAGATATAAAATACCTTGATAGTAGCACCTCAATTACTATTGATTGAATACCTGAGACTGTAGCCTAGTCACACTGACCCATCACTCTGACCTTCACATCCTTCTTCTAAGGAGCAGCTGTGGGCCAGCTAATGACCCCCCCACACACTTTGATGTCTGGTTCCCCTTGGGTCTTTGTCCTCCCTCACATGGAGCAACTGACCTGGGCAGCACGCTTCCTTTCCTCCAGGAAATTTGTAAGAATCTGAAAGCTTCTAAAAGCACATCCTGCTAGGGTTACAGCCCCTGAAAAGCTCTCCTGTCCCAACACCACATCTCCAACAGAAGTCACCCGTGGTCCCTGGGCTGCTCCTGTCCCCTGCGTGATCAGACTGCTGTGGCTGTGATCCCCTGTTCTTCTACAGGCCAAATGCCTCAGTTAAGTCTTAATTACATGCTGTTAATTCTCATAACCTTTTGCAGTTCCTCTGCTTATCGTCAAAATACATCAATCTTGGAAGAGTAGCTTTTAAGCCTTCTCCATGAAGGCATTAGGGGAAAAGTAATTTACCAGTAGGGATTTTTGATGTGGTTTTCTTGGAATCACTTGATTCTGGTTTTTAATTGGTGGATTGTTGCTAGACCTGAGAGAATCTCCGTGAAATAAAATACAGGATAACCTTGGTTTGTGAGCATAATTCGTTCCAGAAAGATGCTTGTAACCCAAAGCACTCGTATATCAAAGCGAATTTCAAGAACCATTGGCTCCATTGCAATCATGTGAAATTCAACATCACATACTACTCGTATTGCAAAACATTGCTCATTTATCAAATTAAAATTTATCAGAAATATTTGCTCGTCTTGCGGAACACACACAGAACAAATTTCTCACGATCCAGGGCTTTACTGTATATGGAGAAGAAAGAGTGCAGACTGTCACTGTGGGTTATTTCTCTTTTTCAGTCTTTTAGAACAAAACTCAGTCCTACCCTGAATCCATTCATTCATTCATTCGTTCACTCATTCATTCATTTATGTTTTTTAAAGTAATCTCTATACCCAGTATGGGGCTAGAACTCACAATCCTAAGATGAAAAGTCTCATGCTCTACCAACTAAGCCAGCCAGGCATGCCCCTTCAGTCCTACCCTGAAATTCACCAGATCAGGTGAATAATAATAAAGAGGTCAAATGAGACAAAAGAGTGACTTGCTAATAATTACATTATTATATATGGTAATAATCCGTATTATTATCCAAATAATACTCCAAAATATCCAAAAAATCACTTTTTCCATATGCAGGCGCTCCATGCTTATTTAATGCTCACAATGGCCCATTTTACAGATGACAGAACTCACAGATGACTGAACCACGGTCACAAGCTTGTAAGTTCTGGGACAGGATTGAAACCCGGCCTGTCTGGTGCCAGAGTGCATGTTCTCCATGTTTGAACCTGTGATGCCTCACCTAAGATGATCTTTTTTTGTGACGCTTAATTGTTTTACATAAGGAAGGGGGTGGGAGTTGTTTGCTGCTCATAAGTGAAAATCTGCTAAGATGACTTTAGGTTGGGCCTACAGTACAAGTGGCTCTAAGGAGTATTGCATGCAGCATGCAGCCCAGGCCACCCACAGGTGCTGCTGACTGGCTGGCACTTCAGGTCTGTGGATGCCTGCCTTTGGGTGACCTGTTCTGCATGATCCCCAGGTCCTGAGGAGGCAGTGGGACTGGGGATACCATTCCCTGCTGGTGGCAGGTTTCTCTGACTTTCAAGACCAAAACCGGTGGCCCTGACCTGGTGGCTGTAGGCATCTCCAAGGTGTGCGAACCCTTACACCAAGTGCTCCTGTTTGCAGAGCTGGGAGCAGGCCCTTTGTGGGCAGAAACCATCTATGTGCCGTCCCCATCCCTTTTACCAGATGCCAGGACTTAAGGCTTTAATGCTCTGATGTATTTCTTCCTGTCTTCCACTTCAGGAAAACTGATTTCTCATCATCCAAAAGGGAACATGTGATTAATGGCAAGTGTAAAGTGCCCACGGTTCTTTGATAATTGCTTCTTTTTTTTTTTTTTTAAACATCTTTATAGCCACCTTCAGACTGTAGTTGATTTCAGGCAGTTGGGAAGGCATTTCTGGTGAGTCAAGGCTAAAAAGGTCATTATATGCAAGTGTCATACCTGTGTCCTTACATCAAATCACTGTGTTTCCCCTGCCCTGGCAGGAATGCTAAAATACATATGTATCAGCCGGACTTCTCTTACATTTTTCTACCTGATGAAATAAAGTAAAATCTCTGCTAAAATTCCTAGCAAAAACAGAAGTGGAGGGGTCAGAAAATGATTTTACTTATTCAGCTCTCAGATAGCGTGTCTGGGAGGCAAAAACATTTCTCCTGCTATGGGTGAGGGTAACCATTTTGGGGAAGGATACTTAGCCAGTGCCTCTCAATGAGTGATCTGGGGATCTCGTTGAAATGCGGAAGCTGGTTCTGGATGTCTGGGTGGGGACTGAGGGTCTGTGTCATCCCTGACAGTCTCAAAGGTGGTGCAGATTCATCAGGACGTCTCAAGGAATTAGACTTGGACCACCTATGGGAGAAGGCCGAGAGAACCCTACGGGAGAGAAACTGACAGTTCATCATTGTCATATCGACAGTAACACTGACATATGCACTGGTCACAGCATGTCATTTGCAGCAAGGGAAGGGTGAGAAGTCAGACTGTGGAATCATTTGCCCATCAAGGGACAAATTTGGCCTCCACAAACCTAGACCCTCCTTCGGAAAGTTGCCTTGTGATCCTTCATGTGATAGCATGGAGCGTAGACTAGTGTGTGGGATTAGATGTCCCAAAGTGGGTCTTTGGTAAAGGAATCTAGTTGTGGATAATTTTCATACTTACCATATTACGGAATTACCTATCACAGGTGGTGGAGAGATAAACCGCTAGCTGTGTGCTGTGCCCACTGCACCAGCAACCCACTGACATGAAGCCATTGTGCTATTTTGACATTATCTCTCTGACTTTGTTTAAAAGTTACCTGGGTGGCCAAGTGCTTCATTTTCTCTTCTGAGGGTACCTGGGTGGCTCAGTCAGTTAAGTGTCCGACTCTTGATATCGGCTCAGGTTATAATCCCACGGTTCATGAGTTTGAGGCCCGCACCAGGCTCTGTGCTGACAGTGCAGAGCCTGCTTAGGATTGCCTCTCTCCTCCTCTCTCTCTCTCTCTCTCTCTCTCTGCCCATCCCCCACTTGTGTGCACATGCACTCTCTCTCTCTTAAAATAAATAAACTTTTTTTTTTTTTTTTAAAGGTTACCTGGGTGGCGAAGTGCTCCATTTCCTCTTCTGATAAGAGCCTGTGCTGAGCCCAGAGCCATGAACTTACCCTGGCTAATCCCAGTTTCTGGTTTCCATGACAAATCTATGCATGTGCTTAATAAGTGAAAGCTAGCACGTGCACCAGTTTGCCCTTTCTAAAAAGCCCCTGATCTGTTATTTTTAAGAGCAGAAATGCCAGGTCTGGAGCGAATACCTGAGTCCCACCAGAAGTGATCTTTAAGTGAACCTGATCTGTGCATGTGGAAAGAAAGAGCATCACAGTAAATGGCCAGGAGAGGGATGCTTAATCCTGTTTTCTTAATTAAATGGCAAAAAGTCCTTTATAAGCTACATTCAGTGAGGCCAGGTTTCTCTCTCACTCACTGGTAACTGCAATGATGGTCTGTTTGTGGTGGAGCAGGAATGGAAACGTTGATGACTTTGTTCTTCTTTCCTTGCAGTTGAGCCAGTGTGGATATTGGCTGGCATGATGTCCTATCCTTGTTAGGGCTGATTCTGTCCTTGTGGCCAACTGTAATTTGTCTGTTTTCCCCTCAAACCTGCTCCCCCTCATGTTGCCTTTCGATCTGCTACCTCAGCTCTGGTCTCTAGACAACCAGCAGAAGGGGTGTAGCAACCGATCTACAAACAATCTTTGAATAGAGACGCATAAAAAGTATTCTCTCCTGAGAGTCTTTCTGCTTTTTTAAAAAGTCATTTTAACTCTACTTTGGGGGCACCTGGGTGGATCAGTTGGTTAAACATCCAACTTCAGCTCAGGTCATGATCTCGTGGTTCGTGGGTTCAAGCCCCATGTCAGGCTCTGTGCTGAGGGTTCAGAGCCTGAAGCCTGCTTCAGATTCTGTGTATGTGTGTCTCTCTCCCTCTCTCTCTCTCTCTCCCCCCTCCCCTGCTCACACTCTCTCTGTCTCTCTCAAAAATAAATAAACATTAAAAATATGTATACTTTTTAAAAAGTCAGCTTTGAGGAATACTGCATATTGTAGAAGACTAGCAAGCAAACACACATGTTCTGTAAGGGAAATATAGAAAACCCGGCTCCCATTCTAGCCCTGAGGACCTTGAGTATAGGAATTTACATACTAATCTGTACTGGCTGGCACTTGGATGCTACCATTTAAGCTTTGTTACCCTCTTTTTTAGGTCAAATTAACAGCATAGATTCTTTTGCAAACAAGGGGGACCATGGTGCCCCCCACCTTCAATAGACAGTTTTGAAGGCAGACAGTGGTGTTGTTTTGAAGCTATGAAGATGAACCAGATTTGCCTTTGTCAGAGGATCTGACTATCTAATAGGGACAGAGGAAGGGTAGTGGGACACACCCATGTCATCATGGGCTGCAGAATTCCAGTATGGAGGAGGAGATACTACATGGTCCAAATCTGCTTTATTGATTGTTTTTTGTGGTTTTTTTTCTTTTTTTTGTTTTTTGTTTTTTGTTTTTGTTTTGTTTTTTTTGGTCTTGTTCAAATAGATTAGCTGTGATGCAGCTTGGTCTGTGTTGGTCTCACAAGTGTGAGTAGGTTGCCCGGAGCTCTGAACTCCGAAGGAGCACTAGAGTCGGGGCCAGAAGGAGGGATGGTGCAGGTAGGTGGGAGTGAGCAGGTGCTCTGTCCAGAGGTTGAGGGGGTCCCCTAATATGGCATCATGAGGGGAAGGAATGGGAGCACATGGGCCTGAGAGGGGTCCTGCCTTACAACAAGCTCAGTAAAATCCAGAGAGCAGAGGAAGTAGAATTGTGTGATACAAATACTATCCCCATACAAAGCAGCATTTCCTAGTTTCTGGGCTGGGGCCACTCTGAATTACAGCGTTCTTTTGCCACTGACTTGCTCTGTGACCTCGAGCAATGATCGCTCCCTTCCCAGTTCAGGCCTCAGCTCATCCAGCTGTAAAAACAAGGATCTCAACATTGACATATGATGTAGGGCTCTCACGGAGTCCAGCAAATAAATACGATTTTATAGTTGTTGGCTGTTTGAGAAGTGCACTGACCATGGTGCACCCGTGGCTCCTCCAGGCTACGGGTCAGGGCGCTCACATCTCTCTTGTCCCTTCTGTGTTCCAGGAATAGAGCTGTGCCCCCCTGGAAAACGGTTCATGATCACGATGGTGGCGAGCTTCGTGGCCATGGCGGGGCAGTTCCTCATGCCCGGGCTGGCCGCCCTGTGCCGGGACTGGCAGGTCCTGCAGGCCCTCATCATCTGCCCCTTCCTCCTCATGCTGCTCTATTGGTCGTGAGTATCCTCCCCACAGGCGTCACCACCTGGTACATCTGCAAATGCTTTCTGAAGGGCGCATTCCCTGGGGAGGAGACACATGAAGCAAACGACTGGGGTCCCACAGTGCCCCAGCTTCTTGCCGGTTTCAGCTTGTGCTTTTTTGTGTGTGTGAGGGAATTTTCCTCTTTTATGAAATTTCATTTTTAAACACTTTATCTTGGGAAATGTTGAAACATACACAAAAGTAGACAGAAGAGGGGAGTGAGTTCCCAGGTGCCCTTCACCCAGTTCCAGGAACCTGCCCTCTATCAGTCTGCTCGGACTCCTGCTTGCTGGGTTCTTTTGACACGATTTTTATGAATTGATTTGCAAAGGGTGGGTTCTTGTATTGGAAGGGGTAAAATACGGAGATGTTCAAGGAGAGATTTAGGAAAGCCCCCTTATCACTTCCAGATTAGGGATGGGCAGAGAGACTATGGCCCATGGACCAAATCTGGCTCGCCATCTGTTTGGGGAAATAAAGTTTTATTGGAGCACAGCCTGCCCACATGTTTGCATAAGTGTCATCATCTCTGGCTGTTTTCACGCTTATAGTGGCGGAGTTGAGTATGTTCCACAGACAAAGTGGCCTACAAAGCCGAATATATACCCTCTGCTCCTTTACGGAAGAAGTTTGCCCGCCCCTGCCCTAGATGAGTCCACTTGGACTTTTCGAACCATGTGTGACTTTGGCTTTTGGCTGGGGTGACTGTAGGCGGGAAACAACTGAACACACAGGGCCAGGGGTCTGACCTGGGCAACCAGATTTTTAAAAACATCCATGTTTATCAATTGGCTGAACAGCCGAGGTCGAAAAACCCCACTTGTGAATAGAAAGATGTTTAGGGGAAAAATGATTGTTTGGCCTTTTTTATAAATAACTCTTTTCTTTCTTTCCCGGCCCCTCCCAGCCCCTCTTCATGCCAACAGTCACTTCACACCCTTAGTGCGAGACACTGTAGTATAGATAACGCGTACTGTGCTGTGTTGCTCTTGTTTAGTCACTGACGAAAACCAAATTTCTGGCAAGAGGTCAGTTGTGTCATAGCTTTCAGGAGCAGAGAGGGCTGCTCATCAGGCTTCCTTTTCTAAGGTGCCAGGGAGGGGAAGAAAGCACCTACCTTTTAACTTCACGGTGCTGGGCCCTGGCCCCACCCTGCCGGTAGGTCCTGCGGCAGAGAAACCATTGGGTGAGGGCACAGGTGCATTTTCCTCCAGAGCCCAGCTCTTGCTCACTAGATCAGGAGAGCCTCAGCAGCAGGCAGCTGGCGGTAACAGATGAAAAAAGGCCACCTGCCGGGGAGCCACGCATCAGGGGCCAAAACTGCGCCTGTCTCCTCTGCTTCTCTCCCCACGCTTCCTCCAGCCGTGCCAGCCCGCTGGGGTTGGACATCACACCCCCTCCCGCGGGAGCTGTGCATATTTCAGGACATCCTGCTCCCTCCAGCAGGGTCGCAAGAGGCAAAGAATGAAATCGTTTCCCAAAGCAGGATGGAGTAGGCAGTTCTTCCTTTTAATCTTCTATGCAAGTCCTTCCTGTTCCTTCCCTTGGTGCATCTAGAGTTTGTTTCACTTGTTTTGGAATTCAAGGGCATTGATTTATTTAACAAATGCTTATACCGTGTTTGCTCCATGTCAGACACAAATTGCAAGCGCTGTACAAATAGTAGATTATTCAGTCTTTGTGTTTCATCACCCCATTGTACAGATGACAAAACTGAGGTCTCCCAGCTGGCCCTTGAACCCAGGCCTCTCTTAACCACACGCAGCGCGGCCTCCTGCCTTCCCTGTGCTTCTGTCTCTTGTCTCTGACCACTGGAAACCCTCGCTCTGTGAGGTCTGGCATCTCTCAGCCACCTCCTCTCACTATAGCCCCAAGGGCCCCCAGGGCTGTCTGCCGGCCCCTGGGGGACTGGACAAGGTAGACACAGCTTCTCGGAGGCTCACACTCCAATACAGGAAGATGGGGTTGTCCCCACCACCTCTAGGCTTTGAGTCTCAGCCAGTGCTGTTTCCATCTGTCCCAGTTAGGACACCTGGCAGGGGAAAAACGGCAGGAAAGGGTTTCCTGGAATAGGTCTATGGACTGACCCACATGGTAAAGGACTGGGGGTTTCGCTTATCATATTTTATCTCTTATTTAAATTTAAAAAGCATATCAAGGTTTAATGACAGGTAGGACATTCATTTATTTAAATATGTTATAAAACCTAAGGAAAAAAATCCTTTAAAACTCACAAATGTAAAAATAAAACTTTATAGTGAAAAAGGGCACCCAGGGTAATTTAATAAGTGAGACGTGTGTACATGTGAACAGATAGACGGATGGATGTGCCGAGGCACTGACGCCATGTGGTTATAGCTCTGGTGCTGCCCTCTGGGGTAGACCAGCTCTACCCAAATATGTTACCTGCTGCGATCATCACAGTACAATAAAACCTTGGTTTGCGAACATAATTTGTTCCAGAAACATGCTTGTGATCCAAAGCACTCATATCTCAAAGTGAATTTCAAGAACCATTGGCTCAGTTGTGATCATGTGATGTTCCATGTCACATACTACTCGTATTGCAAGACATCGCTCATTTGTCAAGTTAAAGTTTATTAGAAATGTTTGCTTGTCCTTCAGAACGCTCACAGAAGAAGTTACTTGCCATCCAAGGTTTTACTGTAATTATTTTTTATTCATATTATTCTCTAAGGGGCTTGGCACATGTTTGACCTACAAGTGCTCATAAATATTAGCTACTTTATGACTGCGATTGTATCACTTCTTCATATGCATGGAAACTAGGGTGTAGCCAGGGGCAGGGTAAAGAAATCACTGGTGAGGGACATATTCCACCTTTGTCTATAGCCTTGAAAGTCTCCGTAAGAATCATGGTCTTTTTATCGCCTGCCACCCTTCCTCCTACCTGCTGCGGTAGGAAGTTCCTCACTCCTGAAGCCTCCACAGTTGGACAGGATGAAGTGGGCTGCTGGGGAGTGGACAGAGCTGCAGCACCAACTAGCAAGGCCAGCTGTTGGTGACAAAATGTTGAAAGCCTCTCGCTTTCCTTTTAATGAGCAAGTATATATGGTGGGTACCCAGGGTGCTCTCAGTACCTCTAAGAACAGATGCAGAAGCAGGTGTGTAAACAAGGACCATAAGCCAAACTGCATAACACAACGTCACCAAGACGTAGGGTCTTGGCTTGGGAGCAGTAAGACAAAGGATGGAGATTGGCCAGAAGGGATTCTGTGGTCCAGATGGTGGGCTGAACTGACAGGGACCCTCCAAACACACACCCAAGGCTGGCTAAGACCCTGCACCAACCAAATATGTACACAGTGCTGAGTTCCAGTGCCAGAAAGGGGAACTCCCGGGGCCCAGACCAAGGAGAATGTTCGAGCAGGAGTGGACACAGACACAGCCTGCATGGCACATGAGCCAGAAAGAAGCTCAGAGAGCTTGAGGTGTAATACCTGCATTGAGGGCTGGAGCTGAGATCTCAGGCCCTTTCTGCACTTTGAACTGAGCTCCTTGAATGAATCCAGGCCTCCAAACTGTGCTGTTCTAATAACAGGATTAGAAAGTCTTTTCCCATCATAGGGACTCCCCTCCAAAGGTGGCTGACACCTTGGACTGTGGGCATAAATGATCCACCCTTACGACAGTGGAGCCTTGAAGTCTTGCACCACACATGACTATGGGTTCCAAATTTCAACCGTTCTCCAAGATTGAGAAATAAGAACCAGTGAAGCTCGTTGGACCCTCTGGGTCAAGAATAAAACCTCCCCTGGAAAATCACTGGAGCCAGATACTCAAGACTCACGTAGAAGAAAATTTTCACCAAGGATGAACTCACAGCCAAAATTCACAGGGTCCACAGGAATCCATTAGGAGGGCCCAGAACTATAAATGGAGAAGTTTGCATCTCAGGAACTCTAGGAAATACAGCAATCTGAAAGAGAAGTGGATTCAAATAATTTATTAAAGTAGTTACTACCACCTCATGCCAAATTCTGTCCTAGATACTAAGGGTTCTAGAGAGGACCCAGACATGTGAGCAAAAATCTCATTTGAAACATACATTACAGTGGGTTATATGAGGGTGGGAGGGAGACCATAAGCCCATAAACAAGCAAATAATATTCTTCAAAGAACCACCACTATGTCTATGAAACCAAGTGGTAGGTAGAGAGGAACAGTGGTCAGGATGGCATCTCTGAGGGAGTGACATTCAGGCTGACACGTAAGGAAAGGATCAAAGAGAGGAAGTCACACAAGGTTCTGGGTGAGAAAACAGGCAAATGGGAACAGCAGGGCAAAATCTGGCTTCCACTGGAAAAGGAAGAAGACCATTGGGGCTGAGAACAAAGGACAAGCTCAGACACACAACGGGGTTGTCTTCAGCATGATTGGGTTTGTTCTAAAAGCCATGAAAACACGTCAAGGTTTAAGCCAGGGAGGAGTGTGCTCTGGTCGGTGCTGTGAGAAAGTCTCTTGGTGACCGAGGGGAGGATGGCCACTGCCACGGGGCCAGGAGTCTGCACCGGGGGCAGACAGGTTGCTCACCTGGAGAGGCCTGACTCCAGGTGTGTTTGGGAGTAGCCCCAGTTAGGGGTGCTGCTGGGCCTATGAGGGCAAAGAGCAGTGCCTCGGGCTGTTTCCTGGGGTGGAGAGACAGGGCTCTCTGTGGTGTGGAGGCCCCACCAGGGACTGGAGCATGGAGTCCTATCCTGAGGGCAGAGCTCAGAGAGTACATGCCCAGAAACAAGGTGACCAGCTGGGGGGAGCTTCAAAAAGGGATGGTTTGATCCTGAGGGTAGTGGGATGGAGAGCTCAGCCATGATTGAAAGCCAGCCCGATTGGAAGTGTACGTTTTTTATTAGCCAGGTGTGGGGTGAGGCTAGCAGATCAGGAGATGACCTCCACAAAGAAGACAGGTTGTTACTCTCTGTTCCCTAGAGAAGGGGGCACACCACATCCCAGGGGCCCCACAGGAAAGCACCAGCTGGTCAGGAGGCAGAAGGAGAGAGGGGAACATGGGCAAGAGCCTTCACTGTGGTTTCAGACAGAAGAAAGGGGTGAGGAAGGGTAGGCAGGCTCCAGGTTAGCTATTTGGAGTAATTTCTGCAGGCTGTGGGGCTCAGGGGCTGCCCCTGGTTGTCTGGCATCTGGCCCTGGGGCGATCAGAGCAGATGGACAGCGGCTGGAGTGTGAGAGCCACAGAGGAGGTGGTGGGGGTTGTGGGCTCTGATTGGTTGGTTTGTATCTGAAAGGTGTGCAGGTGAATTATTGGCTATCCCTAAGAATTGGCTAACCCTGGGAGGGGCAGTCTTTCCTCCCAGAAACATCAGAAAACATAGAAAATAAAAGGGCATGATTAATACACGGCCCTACAGCAGCTACAGGGTTACAGAATGCTCTCGAATGAAGTGAGCCCAGGACTAGAGAAGCCAGTCAGGAAGAGGTGGCAGCAGCAGAGGCATGATGTGCCTGGGGACCAGACAGAGTTTGACAGGGGGTGTGGTGAGGACAGGTGAATTCTGGGGAGGATGTGGCATGTGCATGATTTGTGCCCCACCAAGTGGAGCCAAGATAGGAGTTTGATGTCACTTCATGAGCTGCCTGGGGATGCTCATACCTCCCAGGTCCAGGCAGGACCCACTGCAGTTGGCCTGCAGGCTTAGATGAAGGGAGAGCTTCACTGGTGGCCCAGGAGAAGGAAAGGATGTGCTTGCTTGGGAGCTGGTATTCCAGCATGCTTCACAGAGTCATATTTAGGCACATTGTCGTGAAGCAAAAACAGAGGAGGGGATTCTGTGAATATTTCTTATCTGAATGAAAATCCTGTCAGAGGTAGTGGGTAAATCCACTGGCGGATGCCAGTGCCTGAAGCCAAGATCCACACTGCCTTTGTCCCTCAGGACACTAAGACCAAATAGAAGTGCTTCCTTAGTCATTTTTCTTGGGCATTCATTATCACTTAAGTCAGAGCAGTAGAGCTTCCATGCTAATCTAGAAGGAAATCCTATCGATCCATCCTTTTTCCAGAAGAAATGTGGAATTCTTCCAGGGTCACAGAAAACAAATGGAGGCAGGGGGCAGAGGCGCAGATTCAGTAGCCAAAATACTAGAGGAAGGGAGAATCTAAGAGAGCATCTGCTTGGATGTGGAAGTGGCCAGTGACCCCAGAGTGGAAGAAGGGGCTGGTTGGAAGGGCTTCTGCTTTCTGATTGCACAGTGTGTAAAAGGTGTCCCTTCCAGGTGGCTGCAGCCTGCTCCAGGACACACAGCTCGGGGACAGGGTGCCCTTCTCGGCCAGGAGCCCTTGTGGGGGGCAGGGTGTTTGGGGCTCCAGGTCTGTGATAAGTGAGAACATCTAAGAAAACCACAGGGTGGAAAATCAGGAAGGCGATACACAGAACAGGTGGCACCTGGCCTTCTGGGTGGGTCTCATAGAAGAATGACACAGGAGTGAGAAGGTGGTGGACAGGGCACCCACATGGTGTCTATATAAAGTGGAGGAAACAGCACCAAGTATGGATTCCAAGAGATGATGAAGATGTTACTGCCTCTCTTCCAAGATGTCAGTACGTGACATCACCATGCCTTAACATGTAAATTAGTGATGCTGGGTATGGGTGATTATTTGTAAAAACAAGTGTATGCATGTCAGCTTTGGACCCGGCATGTGCTGGGGAACACTTGTGATACCAGTTCAGTAAGGTCCCCATGAGTGCTGTCATTGCAACATGAGGACATGAGCAGAACATGAGTGTCAGTGTATCCTCATGAACATGGCAGACACCATCCTAACTCTTGGAACAGCTTGGCAAGGGAGGGAAACATCACATTTCACATCTCGAGCCTCCTTTGTGGCAGAGGCACAGTAATATATACTGATTTGAACATATCTTCGGATTTTAGGAACACGCTTTTCCCGAGATCAGCTGCAAGCTTCTCTGTGTGTGACACTATATTAACCATTAACCCTTGGATTAGGTTGGTGGGATTATTCCTGGTTTTAGCTGGGGAAACCAGGGCATTTAGAAAGCTTCACCAGAACACTCAGAAGTGTGAGAAAGTCATTAAAAGCTGGCTTTTGAACATCAGTGGTTCTTGTTATGTGGTCCCTGGACCAGCATCATCATCACCACCTGGGAACGCATTAGAAACACAGATTCTCAGATGCCACCCCAGGCATACTGACTGGGTCAGAAGGTCTAGGGTGGGGTGCAGTTCTGTGGTTTAAGAAGCCCTCCAGGGGATGCTGATGAGTGCTCAAGGTCGAGAAGTATGATGGATGTATCATAGAAGAAAAAGCCAGATGTCCTGCACAAGGACTGAGGAACCTGGTGCTCCCCAGATAAAGGTGGTGTTGAGGCGTGAGGGAAGATCTGAGTCAGCTATGGAGAAGCCACACGTCTTGTAGGAAGAGGTTTCTCGGCTCTGTAGGGAAAGAAAACAGATGCCATCCTTGAGGATCAGTGAGATATCATGCAAGACCTGGCTGTCCAATCCAATTCCACTGTGGAGAGCAAATTTGTCTCGTCATCTCAGACAGCAGATGTCATAGGTATTCCTGCAACTGATGAAAGAAGGCAAAAACTCTGGGTGCTGGATCTAACACTTTTATCCGTACTATGCAAACATAAACCTATACACAAGTATGTTTGGGAGTCTTAAATTACAGCCTGTGATCAAGGTTAATGGGAAGGAAAGGTTTCTCCCACCTTGCTTACCTGCCCTCTGAGCAGGCTGCTTTGGGGCATCTTCCTGTGAGTTTCTACCTTCAAATGCAGGAGAGCATTGCGTACAGTTTTCTCTTGCTCTCTTCCAAGACTGTTAGCCAAGTACCGAGTTAGGACGGATTCTCATCTTGGACTCACCTAATGCGTGTTTTGCATGAGCTGCTTCGAGAAAGAACAGATATGTTGGAGAGTGCTTTGTTCAGTGGGAGTTTCATCCTGACGAGAGAAAAAGTGCTGTTGGCAATCCGTGTGATCATCAAAAGCATCTGGGAAAGCAATAAGAAGATAATAAACCGTATGGGAAATAATGAGGAAATTAGAGATGGATCAAGCAGCACTGAATAACACGGAGAATAAGTAATAGTATCAATTCCCCAAATGAAAGATAAACCTTGAGACAGAGGAAATTAGAGCACGCTGTCATAAGGAACTCACAGGGTAGAGGAGTAAAACAATTAAAAAACCCTTAGGAAAAAAGAATGTGCTAAAAGGGATTTTAATTTTTAAAAATTTCGAGAAAAAAAAACCCATTGTAAAACATTTAAATGGCCTCAGGTTAGATAAGTATCCAGCATAAAAATTTACTAACAGTTCCAATATGTAAATGGTCCTAAATATCATTGGCTCTTTTGAATATCATCAGAAATATTTTGGCCAGAATAATTCCACTTCTTTTTTAAGTTTTTTATTTTGAGAGAGTGCGTGAAGCAGGGGAAGGGCAGATAGAGAGAGAGAAAAAAAAATCCCAAGCAGGCTCCACACTGTCAGCACAGAGCCCAACGTGGGGCTTGAACTCATGAACCATGAGATCATGACCTGAGCCAAAATCGAGTCAGATATTCAACTGACTAAGCCACCCAAGCGCCCCCAGAATAATTCCAAGTTTTAACATATCTGGAAGGTTTGCTCCTATCCAGGTGCTGCCCAGCATTTTCAATAATTTGGTCCCTTAACTCCTCTCCCTAATCCTCTGAGGTAGGGACCAGGATGGCCTCCAGTACAGGTGGAGAAACTGAGGTACAGGGATATTTGCAGCTTGCCTTGAGGTCCTAGTACTCGTACCTGGAGCCAGGATATAAAAACCTGCAGGCAACCCGGAGCCAGGATGAGGACCACAAGCCTCTTGGCTCAGTCATACGTGCAGTGGTGCTGCTGGGCCCCAGGGATAGGACCGAAAATGTCAGGCAGATGAGCAGAGCCCTGGCCCACCGAGAGCAACATGCACCAGGCACAGAGCAACACTTCTCACCAGAGGAGTCTTCTCTTCTAGTTCCTCTTTTTATATTTGTTTAACATTTACAAAAGTATTCCTTTTTTAAAAAAAAATTTTTTTAATGTTTATTTTCGAGAGAGACAGATCATGAGTAGAAGAGGGACAGAGAGAGAGAGAGAGAGACACAGAATCCAAAGCAGGCTGCAGGCTCTGAGCTGTCAGCACAGAGCCTGACGTGGGGCTGGAACTCAAGAACCGTGAGATGATGACCTGAGCTGAAGTCAGATGTTTAATCAACTGAGCCACCCAGGTGCCCCACAAAGCATTTTTTAAAATCATTGGGTTATCAGTACCTTCCTTAATGGGGCGCTCAATAAAAATTTGTTAAATTGATGAATTAATTTTGCTTCTTGTCATTGTTAAAATTATTTCAAAAGACCCTTAAATTTTTTTTTTTAATGTTTACTTTTTAGAGAGCGGCGGGGACGGGGGGGCAGTGTGCAAGTGGAGGAAGGGCAGAAAAAAGGGGAGACAGAGGATCCAAAGAGGCTCTGTGCTGACAGCAGAGAGCCCGATGTGGAATTTGAACCCACGGAGTGTGATCATGACCTGAGCCGAAGTCAGATGGACGCTCAACCAACTGAGCCACGCAGGCACCCTGACCCTTTAGATTAAATTTTATACACAGATACATAAATATATTCATTCCAGCGATTATCAGTCTTTTTTCTTGCCCACACACACTTGAGGGACCCAACACTTTCTTCCATCAAAAACAGTTTTATTTCAGAAGGGGGTCAAAGTACCACATGCTGAAAACTCTATTACTGGTAAAATAAGGGCCGCAGGGCTCCCTGCACAGCAGGAGGGAAACAGAATTCAGTTATACCAACAGTAAAGTCACTAGAGAAAATGCTTGCCTCAAAGGAAAGTGTAAGAGGTAAATCATAAAAGGCATATAGCCTCTGGGAGCTTGAAAATGTGCAATAATTATTTTTACAGGTTATCAGACAGTTAATTTGGGGAGACTTCTAGGAAATTTAAAGCCAAAAAAAATTACTCAAATCCCATTTGTCTACCAGTTATCCAGATGGCGAGAAGATTAGGTAATACTTACCAAGGCAAGTGTGTAAATAAAAATGGTAGCCCACATTTCAATCGTAACAATTGAATGAGCAATTAAAGGGGAGATCAAAATGTTCTCTGACTTGGTGTTTGGGGATTTGCTAATGGCATGGAATTTTAGGGAACCCTCAGGCAAGAGGCTGCCCATTTTTAACTTGTGAGTTGTGCAGAGATTATGTAAAATAATAGGAACCCCTGTGGTCAACAAAACCACTTCCTCTTCAAAGTGGAGAAAGCCTGGTGAACATGGCAACAAGTGATCCTTAAAAACCACGTGCTGTGCCAGAGGATATAGCCTCTGCTCTAAAAGCCAGTGTTACCAACTCCTTTGTCCCACTGTCCCCACACCTGGAATGTGCTGCAACATTCCGTCTCACTACCCTGTGGAAGCTGGGGTGCTTCAGGCCAGCTGGAGGAGCACTGAGCCTTGGAACCAGGCAGACCTCGGGGGGTCAGTGTGTGCACGCGTGTGCATGTACATGCATGCACGTGTGTCTCTTGTGGGAGTGGTGGGGTCGGACGGCTGGGAGCAGGCAGAAAGCAGGTAGATGACCTCCCAGTGACAGATGTCTAGTGATAGCTGCTAAGCGGTTGCCCCCCGGACTGCTGGCAAGTGTCCACGTGGACAGGAACAGAGAGTGAGGCCAAGGGGCCCAGCCCCGTCAGCTGGCCACTCTAGCAAAGTACATGCCTGGTGCTACGAAGTGGGGGTTCCAGACAGAGCAGGATGACCTCACTCAGTCTCAGAGACTGTTTCTGTTGAGGTTGGGAGGGTGAACGTGCTAATAGCAAGAAGCTGCTTTCCAGAGTCAGGTACAAGGTCAGGGTGGAACTGGCAGGGGCCACCCTCGTGATGAGTCCATGAATGTGTGGCCTCCGTGGGCTCCTTTGTCATCAAGATAGGACCCAGAAGGACAGAAGCAGACTCTGGGGAGAAGGTTGACAGGACTCCCTGGACAGACTGCTACGACAGAGGTGCCAATAAAATTCCAGTTAGAAGCAGGTGCCGCATAAACCCTCTGTTGCTTCTGCCTACTTCTCTCCTCCAGTTGTTTTCCAACATCACAGTTTTTTTAGTGTGATTTGCAAAAATGCCTGCCAAATTAATTCCCCCTGTAGCATTATGTTTTGAATGCCCTGGGTGCCTTATACTTTCTGTGGCCTCATAATTGCTTACATGGATAAATTAGTAAAAGGAGCTGGAGAAAGAGAATATAAAGAGGGAGAATGTGGAAAAAATCAACCCAGGTACACTCAAGGCTACAGAATCCTTTTAGGTGAATTCCAAGCATTCATCTGTTTAGAACGTGAGCTGAAGGATGTTTTCAATTTATCACAACTGTTAAGTATTCCGGGGTTGCTTATTTAAAAGGCTAGCTCTAAAGACATTTTAGTTACTGACTTCATTCTGCTTGGCAAAAACCTAAAGCAGTGTTAGAATTTGTACAGTGCATTGCCCTGATCAGTATCTTTTTTAACTTTCAGAAGAAGGCAACAGTCACCATTAGCCCCATGAAATAAATCTAGAGAATGTTGGTGCCTGGTAAGGCCTTGGTGTCATTCCATACCCCCCACTCCATTCTGTAGATACAGGGAAACTGAGGTCTGGAGGGTGATGTGACTTTCCCAAGGTCACAAAGCTAGTATATAAACACAGGGTTCCTGATGTATTTCCTCTATAATTTTTCTGTAACAGAAGAATTATGGCTCTTAGGTGGATACCATTTTGGAAAACATTAGAGACACAAAGTTCTGAGTTTATTTGACAGATAATTAAGTGGAAAGGCCATGTAATTATGAAAGAATTATATTCTACAAAGAGATTTATATGAAGAGTTTATTTGTCTCAGGAAAACTTTGGGGTTTAACCATCCTAAAAGCCAATTTTTATTTGATTTCATGATACTCATCCCTTCTTACTTAATTACTAAGTTTAACTCAAATCATGATTTAAAGTTTTGTTTAAAAAGAGCTCATTTATATTCACTTGCTATCCCCTGAATTGAACTGACTTAATTTTATATATATACATACATATATGTACCTATGTACACACATGTGTATGCATACATACATATACACATGTGCATATGTATATACATGTGTGTACATATGTATATATGTGTGTGTATAAATATATATCAGACAGAACTAAAGTTTTAAAAAAATCCAAGTGAAAGCTTGTTTACAGGAACCAAGCTTATATTATTATAAGAGCTTTGGACCAGAAACTTAAGATATTCTCCCAATTTGTAACTCATTCAATTCTAGACTTTGATTTTATTTTTTTTAATTTTGAGAACCTTTTCAGGATTTTATGTGATAACTTGGTGATAATCTGAAGTACCAACAGCTACAATTACCTCTAAATCAGAAGTACCCTTAGTACAGTCTGAGATTTTTTTTTTTCACATACACATTCAGGGAAACTTGACTTCTACAAAGCCTTTCATGACCCTTGTGTCCTTCCCTCTACATTGGATGGCCTACCTGCTGTAAGCTTTTACCTGTAAGGTGTCTGTTAAATGACATGTTTTTCTCTGCTGGCAGGTTGATCATGCCCCGTATATATTTATTCCATGAATGATGTAATGTTGTACTTGACAGTGTGAAGACATACCTCTCCACGTGTATCGCCCTAAAATTAATACTTGAAGATAAAATTAATAAGAGTATTAGCTGTTAATCTTAGTAACCTCTGTCCTATATTTCCTTTATGAATAAATATTCTAGGACAGTAATTTAAAGAGTATAGACATGCTTTTAATGTAGGGAATTGCCAAGTTGGCATCTCATCAGAGCTGGTGTTAAATGTATTAGGAAGAAGACAGCCTAGATAGTATACTTGTCTGTGTCAGGTTCTCCAATTGGGTAGAAGAAATATGTGGTTTTATCTTTAAATGTGAAAGAAAAATACTGACTTCGTAGTATTAGGAAAGGATCACAGTATTGAGTTTTAATTACTGATTCTACTGAGTGACTACACAGGTTACAAAGACCAACGTGCGAAAACAGGTCAATGAATGTAAATCAGATGGGCTTATGACTTAGCCAAATAACAGAGAAAGCAGGAATGAAGGCAAAGATAGGAAAGTGTATCAGAAACAACACATGACTGTTAAATCATAGAGTCTTGTGGTCTGAAAAGCATGTGGTGAATTGGGGTTGCTGGAGAAGCAGATAGGGTTCTCCTTGTCTGAATTGCACACAGACACACAGCTTTGAAGAACAACCACCTCATAGTATCAATTAGGCAAACACAGAAAATTTATCCGCCTATGATGACATGGTAATATCAGTTGTGACGCTATTGGGAAAATAAGGTTTATGAAAATAAATTTTCCATATACCTCTTTAAGAGTTAACACTTTAGGGGCACCTGGGTGGCTCAGTCAGTTGAGCATCTGACTTCGGCTCATGAGTTTGGGCTCTGTGCTGACAGCTCAGAGCCTGAAGCCTGCTTCAGATTCTGTGTCTCCCTCTCTCTCTCTCTGCCCCTCCCCTGCTCAAGCTCTGTCTCTCTCTCTCTCAAAAATAAATAAACATTACAAAAATTTTTTTAAAGAGTCAACACTTCATTGTAGCTATTTGGTGGGCATCTTTCTTTTAAAAGTTTTTTTTAATGTTTATTTATTTTTGGGACAAAGAACACGAGTTGGGGAGGGGCAGAGAGACAGAGAGGGAGACACAGAATCTGAAACAGGCTCTAGGCTCTGAGCTGTCAGCACAGAGCCCGACACAGGGCTTGAACTCATGGACCGCGAGATCGTGACGTGAGCCAAAGTCGGACACTTAACCGACTGAGCCACCCAGGCGCTCCTGTAGGCATCTTTCTAAAATAGATTTTCCTGGTTTTGAAGCAATGTGGTAAACAGCATGACATGCAGAAAATTACACTGATCTAGAGGTCTAAAGATCAAGTTCAAGGTCTGACCCTACCACTGATGTTACCCTTTTCCCCCAGGAGGGCATGGCAGGGGCTCAGCCCATGTGCTTGCCCTGAGGAGCTGGATTAAGTGCAAATGAGAGACACCCCCCTCAGACTCTGCGGTTTATTTTTGTAACTTTGCCTTTTCTTGGTGGGTGATGAGAGGGTTTGCGTCATGGCACTAGGCACATCTGTGTTATGGTGGGATGAGCCTTCACTGCACCTTGATCAAGGTTGGAACATCTGTGTTTTCCCATGTTGGCTGCTGTCCTGCTGTCTTTCCCAAGCCGGTGTGCACCCTCTGCCCCTTGGCCTGGGGCTGTCTAGACCACGGTTGTCTGAACGGGAGCCTCAGAGTTCTTTGAGGAAAGTCTGTGTTTCAGTGGATGTCCTCTGAAAGCTGCAGGTGATTGAGTCAAAGACCCTTTTCACTTGACTGCTGATTCTTGGCTTTTTGTGGAATAATTGAGGCCACAGGGTGAGTGACCTATAGAACGGTGGTTCTGTCATGTTCCAAGTACATGCTGGAAAATGATGCTGCTCACCTTGTTCTGATGTTGGACCAGCCTTGTGTCAGGTGCCCTCAGCCCACAAGTAGGAAGTTAGTGTAGGTCATATCTAGGACCTGGAGATAGAAACCACTATGCACACATCTGAGGGTGATGCTCTCTGCACCACTGATGCAGTCTGGCAGGAAGGGAATTTTTGAGGGTGAAACTCGCATTTTTCACTGAAAGTGGGGGCAATGCAATACAGCAGAAGAAACACCAAGATCTATCAGTGTACAAGTGCCCAGAGTATGATTGGAAGGATTCGCCCCCACCAGGCAGGTGTATTTGCCCCTGGAGGGGAGGACGACGGGAGGGCGGAGGCCTTCTCGAGGGCACCAGGATTGGGGGAAGGGTTCCAGGAGGGCTGGAATGCTTTAATTTTTTAAGTAGAGAATGGATTTATCTGTGATTTGCTTAATGCAAAATGAATTTCGTAGCCCAAGCCTTTGATCCAGTCTCCCCAGCTGTAGTTCGGTGGATGGTGGCCTGCCTATCACTGCCAGGAGGCCATCAGGAGAGCCAGACAGGGCGCTGCCTGTGTCATTCAGGCAGGCACTCGGCAGGTGCCCCGCACCCCCCTCATCATCCATGTGCAGCTCCACCCTCGCCTGTCCCAAATTCTGAAGTGCCCAGCCCCCATCCCATCTTCAGCTACTCAGCATCAGATATTTGATGCTTCTGCAGTGAAATGTTTGTGCATTCATGAGGAGCTGTGCCTGAGACTCAGAATGCTCGTATCCATTAGGTCTGGTTCTGCCTCTGGTGAGGTCAGGCCAGTTCAGGCTTCATGGCCAAGTGAATTAAATCAGTAAGGTTTTTGGATTTCAGAACCTTTGGGATTCTGAAATTGTGACTGAAGAATCAGGGACCTTCTAACCATCCTGATGTAGCTCGGAGAAGGCCTCAGAACAATCCATCATTTGCCTTGGGGCGAAAGGCCCATCAGACCTGTGATCTTCAGCAGAGGGAGGAGATGTCTGCCTGACAGGGTCCTCCATCCGCCCTTACTGTGCTCTTTGCTCACTTCCTTTGCAGGGTTTAAGACCAGAGCAGGTCGAGTGGAGACTTCAGATTTGCCTACATCCTTCTTGCAGAAGCCCTGGGGTTCATTGAACCACCTGGCTTGGAGCGATCCCAACCTCTCTAGTCATGGGTTCAAATTCACCTCTGTCACTTACCAGCTGTGCAAGCTGGACCATGTGCCTGTACTTTCTTTGCCTCAGTGTCCCCATCTGTAAAAGAGGAATAATAATAATAATAATAATAATAACAATAATAATAATAATACCTCATACTGAGCTTGAAAGAATTAAATGCTTGCAGCTTTTGAAACTTCCTGCTCTGCTCCTGGGGGTTGAGGCAAGCCATTTGCTCCGTGGACACTTCCTTCTTCCGGAGGCACGGCCTCCTCCAGCAGCCATCTGCAAAGCTATCTCCCAGAGAAGCCACTGTGGCTTTTCTGCCAGGTTACCTTTCGTGGTAGCAGAAGTCACTCTCACGGCCACTTTCTCACCATATCTACACAGGAGGGGACACCAGGCAGACGTGGCCACCCACTGCCTGCTGTGATCTTTTATTTTTGTTGAAAATGATCAATTTCTCTAAGGTTCAGCTGCATTCCTTCCAGGTCCTGGGCTGTCAGCCGGCTTTTTAATTTGCATGGTGTTATTACATTATGTACTTGTCAGGAGAGATTTCATTAAATTCCCATAACGTGGCCACACTACATGTTATCCAAACTAAAAAGCCATCTCTGGGCTTTCTCAGAGGCCGATGGGCCAACAAGTTCTTTATGACTTTGCAGTAAATTTAAATATGTGGAGGGCATCACAAAACTTCATTATTCCATGCATGTGCGCATCGGGCTTGTGGATTTCTGGAACACCTGAGGAAGCATCACTAGAACGGTACCTCCTGAGCTGCTGTCACCTAAACACCATCTGGGCATGTGGAGTATGTTTCCTTGCCGCAGCCACTGAGGTTAAGGATGTGGGCTCCTGAGTCAGACTGCCTGGATTCTGATCAAGCTCTGCCACTTAACTAAAGGTCTGGACTTTCTGTGCCTGATTGTCCTTATCTGTGAAATGGGGGTAGTATTACTCTACCCCATCACAAGCTTGACAGAGCTTAGTATGTGGGAAACATGCAGAAGGGTGCCTGGTGGTCATAAATCTAGCCCTAGGGAAGGTGATTTGCAGTGCCATTTGCCATTGGCAGCAGGGTTGGGTGGCTAATGGGAGCCGGCCCATGTTCTCATGCTCAAGTCTCCCCAGAGAGCACTGCTTCTTCACTGCAGGTCCTTCTGGTCAGACGGCCGCCACTCATGAGATTCCAGGGCGCTCAGGAGCCTCTGCTGCCTGGGTCCTGCCACTCTCCCTCTCCTCTCTCTTCTCACCTCACCCCCAACATTCCGTTTTACCAGCTTGCAGCCCCACCCCTCACCAGACACATGCTGTTTCACATCCTGCACCTCTTCTTGGGGTCCTGTCCCCACACCCCTCCCACAGCCATGCTGTAGTACCTGCCCGTCTCCCTAAGGAGCCCAAGCACAGTGCTGCCCAACAGTCTTCCCTGCACCTCCTTTCTACAAGTGCTCACTCTTCTTGGCCCCAGTTGTGTCCCATACTGCACAGGCTTCTCTCCAAATCACTTATAAATCGTGTGTGTGTGTGTGTATGTGTGTGTGTGTGTGTGTGTGTGTGTGTGTGTGTTTACTTATTTACTTTGTCCATCTACCTGTTTATTTACAGAGATCTCCTTGTACAGGACTCTGACGTTGTGGTCAGGGATACATCCATTTGGGATGATCAACACATGTTAGAAAAAAATACTTTGGTGACTGAATGGGTGTTTGAGCTCCAGAACAGGCCCACACCCACCTCTTAAATGCAAAGATCATGCCATGCATTTGCAAAGGTACTGTCCTTGAAGCCTCTTCCACAAGCTTTGCAAGTCTCAAAGATTCTCCAGGAAGAATCTTCCTCATTGTCATTTCTCGTAAAGGGTATTTAATTATTCTTAGCCATTTTTAGTTACCCAAAGTCTGTTGTCCTCAGGCACAATTTGGGTGAGACAAAACAAGTGATAGAGGGTGACAGGGGCAGCCAGCCGGGTGGGGCAGCATCCCTGAGACCCATGAGCCTCTGCATCGCCAGACTGCACATGACTCCTTCCCCATGGGACTGTGGTCTCTGGGGAAAAAAACCTCTTCTCCTGAAGGGCAAGGGCTCTGTGGGTCCTGGTAAGAGGTGAGCAGCTGTCCTCACTGGAGTTTAATGCCTAGACTGATGGGATTTCAGTAACAAAAATGTTGGCTTTTTATGTGTAATGCAGGGCTTTACCTTGAAGACAAAATGGCATCAAATAGACATCACTTTGTATTTTCCCAGAACTGTCACCTGCCTCCCATTCAGGGATCAAAACTGTTCACAGTAAGCATCTCCCTACAGTTCTCCACAACTAGCCCTACCCTGTTGGCAAAACTTTAGGGTAAATCGAGGCCAAGGACCTCAGCGTGCTGGGGACATGCAAACCTTGTGTTCTGGTGGATGACGCTCCTTGCTTGTTTACTGGCCCTGTGCCTGTAGCCCTGGGCACCTGGGGATCGGCCTCGGGGTAGAGGTGAGCTGTGCTCCTCCCCACTGCTGCCTCCTGTGCTCTGGGCCCTATTCCTCTCTCATCATGCTTGTTTATGGTCTTGATTTTCAAATTCCACTCCCTGCTGTAGAGTTCCATAAACATTGGATATAAATTATTTTCAATTATTTTAAAAGAACTCTAAGCTTTCTCATGTTGTATACCATATTTTACACTTCAGAGACCACCTGCAAAACCACCATGTTGTCAGAGTAATACATTAGCTGGTGTCCTGGGATGCCTTTTAACAAGATTCTCCCAAAGTGGCGAAGCATATTTGGACCACCTGCAAACGTGCCCATGTGAGAAAGGCGGCAGCTGTGTGCTGGTGTTGGCGATGGGGCCTGTGCGCTGCCCCCCACCCTGAACGGCACACCATGGTCCACGCAGCCCCCTGGTCCCACGCTGAGGCCACAGCCATGCGGAGCCGAAGAGGCCCTGCACTGTCGCTGTGCCCAGTAGTCAAGTGCCATGACAGGTGTCCCGCCACGTTGGGGGCTGTCGTGTGGGGCATCCGGAAATGGGGGTGCTTCTTGGTTGGCCTGAGGCTCTCTATCCAGCCTCCCCAGCGTTGTTTATAGAAGCACCTTGATCAACACACAGGTCCCCACCATCACCCGCCGTGGGGCCGGCCACTCAGAATGGCCTGTGCAAGGAGTGCTCTCTACCCAAATCAGGACCTAAAATCTACAGTCAGGAGCAGCTTAACCCACTTCTCAGAGCTCAATAACTTGATCAGACAGATTAGAGGACGCAGAAAATGAGCTTGATTTAATAGTTGTGTTTGGGATCCTGCATGAAGAAATGGAAGATTTACAATCCAGCTTCTGGATTACTTTAATTAGAGACTCTCCAGAGCTAGTATGGCCAGCATGGAGCAGTTACAATAGTAACGTCTCAGCAGCATTCGCCATGACTCCTTGATACTGTGTAACTGAAGTAAAGTATGGTGATAGCTGGAGCCCTGGCCTGATTTCTAGCTTTTGCTTTTCTCCCAATTAGGGGGGCCACCTCCCCTATAATAAAGGTCTAAGGGAACATAGGGAACCCCTGTTCCTGCATGTGCTGTCTGTGGCCGCTTCCGCATATGGCAGAGTTGAGAAATTATCACAGAGACCTCGTCGTGTGCAAAGTCTAGAATATTGACTTTCACCTTGTACAGAAAAAGCGAGCTGACCCTGCTCCAAATAGGCACATGGTTCTGTTTGGCTGACTTGTAAATGTCGTCATAAAAGGAAACTTAGAAAGTGCTTTGATAATAAAACACTAGTGGTTTTTTTTTTTATTATTATTGGGATCCTCACAAGATTTCAGACTAAGAACAAACAAGGAATCTGTTGCTAATAAAACTTGAAAACTGCTGTCTTGCAGCATTATCTCAGAGCAGTGTGGCATGTAGTTAGCAGCAAGATGAAAATAATTCTATAGGCAAGTCCTGTGAAATGTTCGAAAACTGAAAATAACTGTCCAGTTGCTCGTGCCGGGCATTTTTTAAACTTAAAATAATTCTATTAATGTTTGTTTTCATGACAACATATAACAAAAGCAGCCCTTCAACAAACTGCTTAAATATGCTTTAGAAACACATAGTTATTTGGAAGAGTTTACACTGATTTCTTGATATAATTGGTAGGATGTTATTCCTATGTGCCACATTTTAAAAATCGTAAGCTTTATACTTTTTTTAACTTTATTTTTGAGAGAGAGAGAAAGAGAGAGAGAGACCCTATGAGTGGGTGGGGCAGAGAGAGAGGAAGAGAATCACAAGCAGGCTCCACGCCATCAGCACAGAGCCTGATGCGGGGTTCGAACCTGTGAAACGGTGAGATCGTGACCCAAGCCGAAACCAAGAGTCAGACTCTTAACTGACTCAGCCACCCAGGCACCCCAGCTTTATACTTTCTCAAAAAAACAATTAGACACCGTCTACTGCTATGGTTTGGCTCAGGAGAGTCCTGAGCATTCACTGGCCTTCACTGCACGTGGGTAGGAATGAACACCGCCCACCTGTGAAGCTTCCAGGCTCAGGACAGAAGCTGTTCTTCTGGATGCCCTGCAGAGTTGAAGACATTCACCAGTTCCCTTTGTCTCTTTGAAGGATATTCCCCGAGTCCCTCCGGTGGCTGATGGCTACCCAGCAGTTTGAGTCTGCAAAGAAGCTGATCTTGCACTTCACACAGAAGAACTGCATGAACCCTGAGAGTGACATCAAAGGTGTGATGCCCGGTGAGTACTGCTCACATCAACCCTGCAGCCCCACCCAGGTGGGGAGAGGTGCCTCCCATGCTGGACCAGGAGTCATCACTCTCCTACCAAGCAGCTTCCTTAGCTGTTTGTCTGCAGCCAAACTAGGAATGTGGGTGAATTGAAATTCTCTCCACCTTCCTTTGGAGAGAATTGAATTCTCTCCTGATTGAGTCTAACACACTGTGGCACCCCACATAGCCTCTCCAGACCCAGAAGTGAGGCCTGAGCCTAATATGCACCCACCTGTCAAGGAATATTTGGGAGGGGGACAACCTGAGTCTGGAACACAGCCTTGCCTGCCAGCCAGGTTTATATACCAGCAGAGTCCTGGCTGGGGGTAGGACTTGTCTGTACTGTCTCTGTTTTCCCTAGCATGATCTTCATAGATGCCATTGTTGGTTTCTGTCGTGACCTGTTTGTTGGGCATCCGAAGCAGTGGAAAAGTGAAGTATTTTAATATAGCAGTTCAGATCCATAGAATTTGTCTGTGCCAGGAGCATCACCACAAGCTAGATCGGGGCTTTCAGGCTGGGGATCCTATATTAAGTATCACCAGGACATCATTAAAATCCATATTCTTGGGCCCCTCCCTGGTACCCAGAGATTCTATCCAGTAGATTTGGAATAAGCTCTGAGAAGCTGCATTTTTAATAAGCACCAGAAGAAATTCTGAGGTACATGGCACACAGACCTTTTGAAAGTCCTGATAAAACCAGTCCCAAGCTCTGACCCACTGCAACAACCTGACAACCTGGTGTAGACAGAACTGTTGTTATAAATTTCCCAGGAAAATAATCTGCAGGCTCTAAGACAGAACATGCACATCCCCCTCTGCATGATCTGAAATTCTGTCCAACAGATATTTTTGAAACACCTGCTGTGTATCAGGCATCAGGCACTGTTCTAGAACAGAGAAGGAAACAGGCAAAGCCTGGCTTTCGTGGAGCTTACCAGCAAGCAGGGGAAGGCATGCAGTGAACAATTAAGTGTATAATACATCAGGAGGAATGAATGCTGTCAGAAAAATCCAGAGTAGAGAGATAGAGGGTGGTAGTGAGGGGTCACAGTCAGATGCTCAGGGGGAGCCCGGCTCCAAGGTAACAGGTAAGCAGAGACCTAAGTGCAGGAGGAGAATGGACGTCTCCATTCACAACAGGAAAGGAACACAGGAAATCTGAATCACACTGGCTAGGAAGGGCTTCTGGAATCATCTATTCCATGGTTCTTAGGCTTTTCATTAGACTCCTGATTCAGGTCTGGGGTTCATGGTCAATAAAAGTCCCCCAGATGCTGCTGCTTAACCAGGTGGCATCCTTGCCTTGGCCTGTACCTATGACCTGGCAGATGGGGACAGCAAGGCTAGGCAGCCTCCACCTATAGGACAGGCTTGATCTGCCAGGCACTTCAGCACAGGCAGAAGAGTTCAGGAAGCCTGTAACCCTTGCATTACTGGATTGAGGAAGGACATGAACCAGGTCTGCTTTACATGAAGAGTACTGAGTGCTGGTGCTTTGCAGAGGGACATCTGTGGTCCCTTTTTATCCAGTGGCAATGATAATAAACAGAATAACATTTACATAGTGCTTGTATGTCAGTCACTTTTCCAAATGATTTGCAAATACCAACTTCTATTTAATATAGAATCTAAGTGCTTCACATATATTAACTTCTATTTCTTCACAATAGTCCTCTGAGAGAGGTACTAAAATTATCCAGAATTGCAGATGAGGAAACTGAGGCACAGAGAGGTTAAGCATCTTGCTGAAAGTCAGACTAGTAAGTAATTGAGCTGGGACTTGAACCTGGGAAGTCCAAGAGAGGCAGCTTCACTGTGCTGCTTCTGAGAGATCAGGGGGAGCTGAGAGACAGAGATACTACTGTAACTATGGAGAAGAATGAGAATTGGTTTCATTTCCCCTTTGGGGCCATGTTTGCTCATTTTGGAATGTCCAGCCATCTTCCCAAACTTCTCTGGGCCACATTCATTAGCAGGTTCATGTTCTTAAGTCTTACAGTATAATTTGTTTCTGGCATTTCCCTAATTAAATCACCACAATCCACTTCTTTCCGGTTAAAATATTGTCTGGGAAAAGCTTGTTTTCTCAATACTAATTACACTGATTCATTTTCCTCCTATTTTTGGCAAGTGGTATTCCATCTTTTTGCCTGTCTTTGCTTATGAGTTCTGCTGCTGTCCCAGCAGGAGGCGGGGGGAGAGGTAGCTTGATGCATGTGACTTTCCCCCTCTTGTGAGGGTTATCACTGCATTCACTCCCAGGGGACACATGTTTCCCCTCTGCCTCTGGAGTTCTGCTCACTCCCAGCTGTCAAATGCGTTGAAGCCAGTGCTGGGGGAAGGTAGGTGAAGTCTGCTTCATCTGAATCGGCCACTTCCAACTTTCTTAGGCTGGCTTGTTTTTCTGCTTGGAATCTTTTTCCCATCACCTCATCTCGTCCACCTGCCAGTACCTGTCCCTTACTGGAACTCACATTAATGAGTCTTCTTCTCTCTGACCTCACTGCCCCTCCCCTCACATCACCTGCTCAGAAATCCCTCAGCAGTCTCCAGGGGCCTTCCAGCTAGATCCCTAAGACCTTCACTGAAGTTGCTCAGAGACCCTGTGTCACCTCTGCCTGCCTCTCCAAGGCGCTGCAGCCTGCATTAGGCTCTCAGAATACACCGAATGCCTCCCCACTGCAGGGCCGTCCCCACACTGGGTCCTCCTGCTACCCCATCTATACTGTGGTCAGCTCCTCAGGGATGAGGTCAGCCCTCCAGTTAGGTGTTTTCCCCCATCATTCACGTGCAGCTGTAGCTGACCAGTTTCTGTGGCTCCTTGTTGGGGCCGATCACCCTGCCATGGACAAGAGCTGGCATGGCAGCCTGGGTGTGCAAGGCTGGGCTCCCTTGCATCCTGGCACCAGCAGCAGACCTGACACGAAGCAGGCTTGCCCTGAATGTCTACTGAACAATTGAATCGAGGCCTCCTGCAGTCCGGGAGGGGGCAGGGCAGTTTCACATGGGAATCGGCCATGGCTGCCGGACACGTCACCTCTGGGTAGATGAGAGTCTCAGGCCTGGATGCATATGGGGGTTGGGGTGGGGGCAATGCTCATGCCCCTGCCAGCACATCCTTTTGCATTCATGCTAGAAGAAAACCTGACGTTCCAGAATTGTCCATGCCCTTTCCTCTTTTAAAGCCATCTTGGTTTATCTTTGAACATGTCAGCTTTCCCCAGCAGAGCTGAATTTAGGTAGATAAGCGGATGTGCCTCCTGAGTGTCATGGTCAGTGTCATTCCTGCAAACATTAGTGTCACAGAAAGCGACCAGGAACTGGCATCTGTCCTCACGTCCTAATTCCCAAGACTTTCAGCGTCCTCTCAAGAGTCCGAGTGCTGCTGGCCCCAGCTGTGGCCTGTAGACTGCAGCCCACCGTGAGAAGACATCTTGGAGTCAGACCTGTGCTCAGCCCCTGGCAATAGTAACGGTAACACAGGCAGTCATTGGGCAGTGACTCTGCAGGCATGGGTGACACTCTCCACCAGCATTTGATTCTCACCAGAGTCTTAATGAGGTCAGTCGTCACATCATCCCTGCTTGACATATGGGGATGTGGGGCCCAGAGAGGCTAAGTGTTGGGGAGCACTGCTTCTTGCTGCTGATGTGGCTCCATGTGGAAAGAGCAAGCCCCGTGCAGGGAGTGGGTGTCCTCTGTTCTCATGCATCAGGCCCTCTCTGGGAAGCACCCCCCCCGGAGAAGCCCGCCTGGCCCAGCATTGCCGGATGGGAGGGTGAGTCCCAGCATGAGGCTTGGAGTCTGCCCTTACTGCCCCCTCTGTCTTGTCCAGATGGACAAGTTCGGAAACTGAGGTGAGAAGAGGGTCTGTGAATTACTCCTCAGAGTCCCCAGGTTAGGTAACTTGCCCAAAGCCACACCACTAGAGAGTGATGACACCAAGGTCAGCCCAGGCAGGCTGACCCCAGCGCCCTGATCCTAACCTGAGTGGTTACAGAAAATTTCTCCTCCGGGCTTCAGGCCAGCTGCAGTCACGTGCACAGAGAGGGAGTCGCAGAGGTCAGCACTGCTGGGTCACTTGTCAAAACTTTGGGTAGATTTTGAAGAGAGAGCTGTGTGAGGTGACTTCGCTAAGGTCCGTATAGTCGCTCTCATCTGCTTGCTTCTGAAGCACTTACCCAAATGGCCAAGTGCCATCATTTCTAAATCCACACCTGAGGACTGAGGGGCTGTGTGGGGGAGACAATGGGCGCCTTCTCTACTTCTGAGCTTGGGCCTGGGCCTCAGAGCCACTGCCTTGGAGCTTTTAGTGCATGCCATTGACAATGGCTGTGATGGGGGTGGGGGACTGCTATGCTGCTCTTCCTCTTCCTCCTCCTCCTCCCACTGCTCCTCCTTCTCCTGCCGTTCCTCCTCCCCCTGCTCTTCCT